>NW_019101948.1:135842-266272 GCF_001856785.1 Myzus persicae | reverse complement strand
CACCCCCACCCACGCGTTTGGTTGTTTCCGAAGTTTATGACTTCTACTTAACTCGACTCGACATTAATATACATTATTGTGTGCGATATTATTCATTGTCACGTATCAAAAACTCATTGGTGTGTGAAGTTTTCAAAGGTATAATTTGATAGACGGCCCGGGTTTTCTGTTCATAAAAATATATTGCGTCGGTATTCGCCAAAAGCCCAATGCACGGTCGTCTCCGCGACGTATATAATATGGACCTTTATATTTCCGTCTTGTCTTCGTGTCAATACGGCGACAAGTACAAAACACACACGACGGAAACAATATTGTCGTTTGAGACTGCGCGAATCAATGGTTCGGTACCGGAGTGTTATTAAACAGGTGGTACATGATGGTAGCCGTACGGTTCGTGTTATCTCTCTGGAATGATTCGAGATCATTGTTGATATTGTAATGTTTCAAGCGTGGTTTGTGATTTGTGCGTTATATTTTATAATCTAAATAAACGAATAAAGCGGAATATGATCGCTCGCATGGCGCATAATATTACTTTCTCCGTACCAATATACGACAAAACATATAGTGACGGATTCAAATTAAAATTAGCTCTCCGAAGAACCAACCGAATGCGGTGTACGAGATGTTTGAAGTAATTGTTTATATCTTTATAAATTTGTTAATAAAAAGTAAAAAATAAAACATAATATTATTACAACGCATAAACGCCAGTGGGAAAAAAATAGTATTCAAACAATAATAATTATACCTATTAGGCGTGTAATTATATTATGTTCTTTAATTACTAGGTGGTATAAGTGCGTTAATTTAATTTTTCCTTGAAAACGGTACCACTAATCAAAACAAAACGAATGTGTCCGACTTGAATTTTGTTTGCTTTAATCAAATCTCTTTGAAAAGAATTCCGACTTCATTAACTTTATACACATTTTGTTTTTAAACAGATGAAATGACCAATTCGTCTAACAAGTTTTCGACATTTTTTATAATTAAAAATAATGTCCCAAAGGCACTTTTTATTTTACCAAAAATAAATCATTTCAATATAATATTCAAGATTAACTGTAATGGATATATTATTACGTCTTATTAAATTATAGCTTTCCCTTCTGATGGTGTGCTAAGTAGGCACTATTAATATGTATTATTTGATAAGATTTTACCCACCTGTCAAAAAGGTACCTTATCAATTTATTACACCACATATTCCATAAACACAGACAATGTTATATTTTTAAATATCAAAAATAAAAACATACTTAAAAGTTAAAATAAATAATATACTCTGATAATAATCCTCCACTTAAGGCTTTAAATGAAACATAATACTATAAGTAATTTAATAATGTTTAATATTGTTCAATACATAAAATATATCTCTAAAATATGATTATATAATTATACTCGGATATCAAACTCAATTTTGCCGTTCAGCGACCCATTCTATATTCTAACACATTTAATTTCTACTAATTGTTTTAAATAGGTATTTCTTTTTTTCAATGCCTATATCACTAGTCTAGTGTTTTCTTGCACTAGGTCAAATCAAAAAAAAAAAACAAATCCATAAATACAAGTAATTCGGCAAATACGTATTTGAAGTTCATTAATCGAGTACAGTAGGTATAGCTGTATAGATTGGTACTATAGGTTTTAAGTTTTTGATTTACAATAATAATCATTATTCGGGAATAATATTATTACTACGCCTTTTTTTACGACGTTATGTGTACAGAAATAATGTGTTTTTCAAACATTTTATATATTATTAATAATTATAGGTGGTAATAATTTCACGAAATTGCGAACATTAAATTATTTACGAACAAGCAAGAAAATATTGTGAATGAAAATTTTTTTTAAAAAACCGGCGAATAATGTTTTACTCACACGCCAATGGTGTATTCTCGAGTGAGAGGAAAAGAGTTGGTACGATTCAACGTGTGTGCGTTTGTGGGTAAGTTATTTGACACCAGAAATGGCTTTAACTGGTCAGAACAGATATATTATTCACTACAAAGCAACTTTTGCGCTTATAATACGTATGTATATATATTTATAAAAAAAAAAAAAAAATGTTTTTATCTCACGTCGTATGCACCCCGGTCCTGGTATTCTTCGGTATACGCGGTAGCGACTGGGGAGGAGAGCGAATCGGTAGCGCGGACACGAACACACAAACATTGAAAACGCTTTTATTTATCAGAAAATTGAATCCCTCCGTTCTCTCGCCGTAATGATCGCCACCGCCACCGACGAGATTTATACTCTTCTCGTTCATCTTTCGAGATAATAACAATAATAATAATAATAATGTCCTCGGGCCACCGAATATCTGCTCGGCGTGGCGTAGTAGTATTCACTATAATAATATTGTAATGTATTATTGCGCGTTGTATGGACGTATATCATTATTGTTATTATTATTATTATTATTATTATTATTATTATTATTATTATTATTGTAGTTATCGCTGTTCCGAAATTCCGCAGTGTTGCAAGTGTACAGACCGGAAATCCATGCGAAATGATAACGCCGCATATTGTGCGCATTTGCGTCACACCGACGACGACGTGGAAATTATAGGTAAGTGGTGTGTTTTTAAGCGGATCGAGCTGTTTAATAATTATTTGAATCATTCGAGCTGTGGATATTCTCCGACTCTTTTGTGGCGGCGCTATGGCTGCAATAACGACGGCCGGGTGCAATACAATTATAAACGAGTGTTAGTCAATACCTATCGTACACTGCACATATTAGAATATAATGATATAATATCATTTGTTTCATCAATCTTCGAAAATTGACTTTTACGACTTGTCCCCCGAAACTTACTACGACACACTATACGGTAAAATAATACGACGTGGCCCGTCGTCGTTATACACTCCTATATAGAGATGGAGAGCATTGATGCATCAAATAATAATATGTACCTGGTCATTGCAGGTGTGATACCAGTCATTAACCATCCAAACAATTCCCGCGGTTTTTACAACTTTAAAATCATAGACTATATAGTACCTATAATAATATATTGCTGTTATTATTCAAGGTTCATTAGAAGATTTATGGTCGAATCAAAATTCAAACCAGTCAATGTATAAAATATTAAACACACGTAAACTGCATATACTGTATACCAATAACAAAACCTTGCAAATAATGAATCATGACATACACTATTATTTCATAATTACACAGGTATTATTGAAGTTAAATCGTCGTCTAAATACAATGTACAACTATATTAATGTATACATTGGTGAGTGATATACAAATTGAAACGATCGGTGGAGTCCATTATCAACGAAATCAGCTGGCCAATAGAAACTGTTCACCGATTTGGCAACTCTCTCATATAAACATTGGATCACCTACCTATTAAAATTAGACAATATTAATCATCAAGTACACGTTTGGTCTACCTACAAGTAAAGCTTTGGGTGAACAGTATAGTATAGTATACCTACTGTCGAATGGGTAGGGAAAATTTGAGAAAATTTGGGAAAATAAGGGAAAACCCGTATTGTGATGCACGCGAGAGCGATTAATTTTCTAGTTATTGCCGGCGAGGTGGAATTCGATCGAAAATTAAAATAATTATGTAACAATAAACAAAATAACGGATTTTGTTGCCAATATATCATACGGTAGCTATACCCACCTGGAACTTTTGAAAAGAAAATGAATAAATCTATGTAACCCATCCCGCAGCCCCGATGCCTTTTAATGCACAGTGCTATATACCTACGTATTATGTAGGATATAATGCTGCCACGATAGCGAAAACTTTGCAGTGAATACTTTTCTTGACAAAGAAGTTTTTAGTGACCTTCGCTCATTGATCGGTAGTTTTAAAAGTTTCTTGGTTGGAAATTCGTTAAAAGCATATTTACACACGCTGGTACGCGATGGGAGTTACGGAAACTATAATGAAACCATGGCCTTCTAATTAAACCATGATTTTGGCGCAGACGGCCGTGTAACTAACGAGCGGCGACGAATGTTTATGCCCCGACCACTTTACCGCCCCGCTGCGGCCACGTTTAAAGGTTGCGAGCGTCTGATTTATTTCGCATAATATTATAAGGTACGGTATTTGAAAATATGTGTAGATCGCCGAATCATTTCGAAACAGGTGGTGCGAAGACGCAGCGGATACGATTTAGGCGGAGGCCTTCGATCGCAGACAACAGCCAGAGCGAATTGTATATACATAGTAACGCGTGAAGCTCGCAGCAGTGTTTGATTGAAGAACTTTTTGTCACGGGCCATCCCGTTCGGGACGACTGAACATCCAAAATAGAATACGAAAATTAAATTAAAATATGGATCTTTAATGTAAATCGAATAGGCGAAAAAAACTAAACTCGTCTGCCGGTCCTTTCCTTTATATCGTGACATGGATACCGTCATTTTGTTCGCCGTCGCGTTCAGCTATTTCCATTCTTTTTTTTAGTTCTCCATACAACGCACACCCTTCCACATGATGTCCCTCTCATTTTGCATTCAAATTCAGTACCGTATTATACCCTCGCAAATCGTACCTAACCGAAGGAAAATTGGAATTCTTAAAAGAGAATTTTAAACATTTAAAATACAAGAGCATTCATATTATATATAATATTATAATAGAACGTATTGATTTTTCACCGACGAAAATATTCCGTGCATTACGCAATATCGGAAAAACAAAACGTAGTCGACTGGATTCACCGTCAGAAATAAATCGAATATGAGTACAGTTAAGCGATTAATGTTCCACACGTTGATTATGCTAAAATATTATACACCATGACTCTCTTTTAATGTTAACCATTCTTATATGTATATTATTTTGTTTATCGTGGAAACATAGTAATGTTGAATGGAGGAGTTTTGCATCCGACATTTATTAACGATTAAACACGACAACGATAAATCATTAAATGCAAATAAAACTCCAGATTTCCCTTTCTTTTAATTAGTGTTAACGGTTTATACGTTTTCTTTTTAAGGCCGAGACATTTTTGGGCGTATTATTTAGCATTCAGACTTTTCCGTACGCAAATACGCGACTGCATTATAAGGATCTCTGCTGGAATCGTAGCTGGTAAATGTGATGTAATTAAGTATTCAGATTTTTTTTAGTTTTTTTCTTTTACATTTTTTATCCCATTTCCCACGGTTAATTTATTATCGTTATTTTTGCTGCAGTATATTTAAAAAAAATTTTAAAAAGAAAAGCGGCTAATGGGAACATTGTCTTTACGCGCAGGATGAAATGACGCTTATAAATTTACAAGAAAACGAGGGCTGTCTCGTGCAGGCCGCACCGGTGGATATGGCGGTTCTGCACTATTTTACGCAATAATTTTTGACTTTTTTCACCGTGTAGTCTTAAACACGAGAATTTTACGGGCTGGAAAAATATCTTAAAAAAATATATATAAAATAATAATCGAAAACGGAAGCGATTCCGCAACAATAGCTCCGGCTTACCGGGTTATAGATGTAATTTATACAATATAATAGCCCTAACGACAACTTTATTATCAACAACTATGCGACCAAACAATCACCGTGCATCTAAATAATTATACTGTATCTATATTATTTTATGACGGCGGCGCATCCGTGCATAATTTTTTATGTTTACGGTAGTTATCTTTTCAGACTTTATATAAAAAAATGATTTATTTTAATCCACCGAGTCTCGAAGTAGGTACCTAATGCTGTTTTTAAGAGACGTCTTTTTTTTAAAAAACCGGTTGTATACAATTTTTGAAATTTTCTCATAATTTTATAATATACGTGTTATTTAGAAACGAACTGTTCGATATCTTTAAACGCCACATAAAAATGCAGTACGGCGAACACTTGGAAAATAGGAGAACAACAATTTTGAAAATATGCACTTTTAGCTGGACTCGAAAATAGTATAAAGAATGTGTTAATTTATACAGGCATCACCCAGCTGCAGTATATTAGGTTTGAAATATTCTCAAGACATCACTCTGCCGAAAATAGTGAGCATAGTATTATGGCATTCGATCTCGTATTGCAACTCGCTTAATATCGTCCTACCAAAACGATAGAGAAACGTCGTAAGGTTTTTTATCGGATGATTTTTTTTTATTCAGTTCCTCGTGCTTTTGAAAACTCAAACTCTCTGTGCGTCTCGTGCCAGCTGGCATATAGAGTTGTCTAGCTGTTGACGTCTAAAACCGGAATAATCACAAGACTGCAAAGGTACGCCTACACTAATACACATCTCTACATACATATATATTACTCATCAGTGGCCAATCGGTTTTGATGACGGTTCGTATTATAAATAATGTAACCGCACATGAACCCGCGAGGAGACGCATCGCGATAATATTGCATAGACTTTTGCACTCAACGTCACTGACGACACTTCGATCAGTCTATAATGGTGTACGACGGTCGAGACACTCGTCGGTTTCTCGAGCAGGAACCTTTTCGCCACCGTCGTCGTAAGTACCGTTAAATAATTTAACTTCAGTGTTCACTTTTGTTCGGCCTCGGCAGAAGGTTTTTATCTTTCGCCGCGTGAACCCGGAACGTTGGGAAACCGTCATTGGCCGCCATGATGTATTATTGTACAGGGAAAGTCCGACAGTATTAGGCAAAACATTGATCTGCTCGTTTCAGCCCTGCAATGGTCTCGGGTACGGAAAATCTTTGAGGGAATTAAACCAGACACGCTCGAAATAACGAACCGCAGTGCGGTGAGCGATGGCAAGGGATCTACTGAAATAGAATACTTTTGGAAAACTGTGCACTGTTTGAATACATGAATATTTTTTACTATTAGACTAATACCTATGCAATAAAGTCTTACATTGATAAGCATTTTAAGCTCAGATGAGCTTGGGTACTGAAAATATTGCTCGGTGCTTAAGCGCCTACAATATTAATTATAAACGTATTATTGTGACTGCAGACACCGCGTGCACCATAAGCTACTATTAAAAATATAAAACGATATTGCTCCGATCAAATAATATGATGTTTTTTTTTTTTATCTCTGTGGTTGAATTGTGGCTAATGAATGGGAATTTATTCTTGAATGCCGATCGATATTCGTCAGTATGGAGAAAATCAATTCTAAACGTAATAATACATATAGAACCGATGTTGAATCGAGGGGGAATATGGGCACTATAGTGCGGTTCATAAAGAAAATCGAATCAAATCGCAGAAAACAAGTTATAGTCGAGTGATTGTGTGCGTATGCGTGAGGGAGAGAGATAGAGAGAAAGAGAGGGACTTTTTTCTTATTTCTGTGCATCGAGTAAAATTCTCAAAGCGCTCGATGTTTGGATTATATTATTATTTAAACAAACGTATATCGCGGCTTTGTGTGTATTGAAAACGACGTCTATTGTTAGTCGTAGCCCCCAACATCTTACACGAAAGTTTTGGTTTACTATTGGAAGGAGAGTGCCAATTGTTCAACAATGACATTTTAGTCGGCGTGAAAAATTCGGCCATAGACAACAAACGCACTGTACCGGAGAAACTAGTATTTTGTTTTCTTCTTAACAGTCGCGAAACAAGGGTCTAGTTTTTATCATATTTTATGTTATTACAAGTCACAACTTACTGTACGCAAGCACAATGTGTAGCGACAATAAAAACACGATTTGATCGATTATTTATACTGTGGGGCCTTTAAGAGTTTAAAAATCGATACAAAATTAAAAATCATTTTAAGCACTCGATGTATTAGGTTATTATAAAATGACTATATTAATACGTTACGGTGACACAATGTGTCATTGATACGGCTGTATACGGTCAACTAAGTAGGTCATCTTGATTTGTTGGTGCAACATTTATACACATAGTCAATAGTCGTCTTTTGTGCCAACGACAGATGAGGTTATAATATTATTTTAAAAATGTTTAACTAGTGAGCGAGTGCATAAATAATGTTAAGTTAACTGAGTAGATAATACTGGTATATAAATAACATATTATTATATCTGAATTTCTCACAGGGAATGTAATAATTAGCTTACGGTTAAGGTAAAATGGAATTCATATTATCTCGTTTCTGCGAATATTATGTAAATACCAAAGTATGAAACCGAGTTTTTTCCACCGTGAAATTCTTAGTTTTGGTAAGTATCATATTATCTAATCGATGAGGACCCAATAATATAAATTCGAAAAATCACATTCCTCCTATAAATTGGTTGCATTATAATCGAACATTTAAACACATGCGCCAGTTTTTGAGATATTTCGAACGACTGAAATAGTAAATATACCTACTACGACCAGCTATTTATTGTTACATTACTTAATTTAAAGCCACCGCCGAACATTGTTCGAAGTTTTCTACAATGCGTTCGTACATATATGAACTCAATGTGAGAGTGTAACATGTTTCTGTAACTCTATGCACAATGCATATATATATGTATATATAATATATATGGGTATTGTGTGCACAATGTCACGCAAAGATAGTGTCTACAATATTATTTTCTCGTACAATTTCCATTTCCGAGAAGCGTATGATTAGTAGCCATCGGCGTTGAATGTATGAATATAATAACAACTGTGTCTAAATTGAGTCTATATTTTGGATTGAGGAGAAAACTTTATTTCGGTCTTCTTCTTCGGTCGTCGAAACGAGTCAAAGTGAACGTGAATTCGCATGACGTGTATAATAATATTATAAAACATACATAATATGGTGAATGGTGAATTCTCCTCCTTTTTCTTCAATGATGCAGTTATTCGAAATCTAATTTTTAGAATTTTTAAACGATATACTTAAAACCCTTATTATTTTATTATACTTAAAAAGATAGTGACCTGCCGAGATACGGACTTCTGTTATTCAAACGAGAATCTACCAAACATCATCATCATCATCACAGGACACTCCATAGGTAGTACAAAAACATTCAAGAATTTCAAAACTTCTATGGTCTCTGCAGAGTAGGTATAAATATAAATATTCTTAAAAGTCCAAAAATATTACAAGAATTTGAATAAATTCGTTATCAGAGGAAAGAATATGGGGTACATCGTGCTCGGCGAATCACCCGGTATAGGTTAGAGTACCAAACTACCAACTACCAAAGTATACGAATTCTCTAAAGTCAACAGGATAGAGGTATAATATATAATAACATGACGTACCTATATAATATATAATATATGTATTATAAATTATAATATTTCTGACGCAGCTATGTATAAGAACACACGCATACGGCGTCGACGTCATACGAGTTACGCGGTGTCGATGTAAAGTTAAGTTTTTTTTTTTTTGTTTTTTATTTTTATAAACATACGTAGAATAATAAATCCCGTTGGATCCATTATGGAAATGCTGTAGCAGAAGGGACATAACCTGCAGGCATAAATCGTACAATAGAAAAAAAAAACAACCGAAGTCGGGTTGGGAAAAAACCTAACACTTTCGCATAAACATCAAGCTATATACGTTTTCGGCGTTTTGTTATGTCATGTTTTTTTTTTTAATACATAAATATTTTCTTAACCAAAAATATCTTTTAGACCTTTTCGGCAGGGCAGGGCCGTTCGACTGGGGAAAAAATGGTTCATATTATTATAAATCTTTGGACGAAATTGTAGAAATCGGAGAGAGATAATCGTATAGCAGACCTACAATAATAATAGAACGGACCGGAAGCGTTAAAAAACTACCGAAAAGCAACAGATATTATTGCAATGAATTTAAATGTGTTTGTAAATATTTTACAATATAATGAATACGAAATGTCTGGCAAAACGAATAGTAAAAGTGCCGCCACTGGACACGGGATCTTCAAATATATGCTAGGGTTGACAATACTAGAATAATAATACAATAAATATTATATGAGTTGAAAATACACCTAAAAATTCAAAAACAATAATTGATTGCGTTTTTCGATTCGCGGGACAATGACCATACTATAATTTTTAAAACAGACGCCCGTCTTACGTATTAAATAAAACAACGTCAGTAGGCATATATTCAAAAACCTATCATTTATAATAAAAACTTACAAATGTAATTGAGTAGCTGCTACAATACTGAAAATTAAAATACAAACAAAATTTCACTGTGCACGGAAATAATTCGAAATCGATATTATTGTTTTCGAATTATTGCTTATCTATAATAATACGAGACAGCGATCAACCTGACATTGATCAAAACTTTGGCGATCAATGAATCCTTATCTGAAAATGTGTTCTCAAATAATATTATTGCATCGAGTATTACAGGGTCAGAGTGTCTCTATACAATATTCAAGATCCTGTTCGATTCCTCCAGGAAAATTTGAAATTAAAAACAAAAAATACGGGACACTGTGTAATAATTTTAAAAAAAAGAAAACACCCAAACCTATTTCCCCTGGCGACGCCACTATGTGAATAAATTCAAATCAAAGCGTTTTGATTTTTTGATTTCGTTTCCAATATAATTATAAAAACTGTTGAGATCGAGCTTTAGTCCATGTCCATATTAATATTATTATTATTATTTTCTATCTGAAATACAATGAAAACGATAATAATTCATTGAAATGTTTAATTTTGATAAAAAATAAATACCATAAAAGATTAATAATTTCAGAATAAAATATTACTTTTTAGGTAGGTCCTTATTAAATTTATTGGTAACCGTATATTTTCTATACAAATTTGTATTTGTGAATCACTTGACCGATATTAAATCGTTTACTTATTTTCCATTCAGATATCTCTATAAATCATAATTAATTTTGTAATGTCTCGAAAAACACACGATCATCAAAAGAGGTAGGAACTGTACAAATACATTTGTTATCCGAATGAACATAATATAATTGCATAAAAGTATTATAAGTTAAATGGACAAATAATAATTTAAATAAATTTCA
Organism: Myzus persicae; assembly: GCF_001856785.1. Taxonomy (NCBI): domain Eukaryota; kingdom Metazoa; phylum Arthropoda; class Insecta; order Hemiptera; family Aphididae; genus Myzus; species Myzus persicae. The sequence goes on along the minus strand of NW_019101948.1, from coordinate 255,361 downwards.
TTAGTAACAGTACTCAGTAATTAATGGGTTTTAATAATCACAAAAATTGAATAAATAGTAATTACGATATTATGTGTATGAATGTATTAATCAGTGATAAAATCCACGTTCAAAAATAAAATGAAAACTTGTTATTGAAAATCATTTGAATTTCTCTTGACAAATTTAGTTATGTCTATAATATAGTCTGAGAAGAGCAAAGAAAAAAATAAACAAATAATTGTAAATTTAAATCATTAGTACTATAAATATAACTACATAACATTATAACAAATAATATAAAACTGTATGTACACTTTTTATCTATATTGTCATACCTAGCTATATCATTGTTATATTTATTTTGGAATTTCTAATTTCTACATTCTTTAATGCCTTTTGCATATTAAAACAATAATTTTAACAATTCGACATGGTTTTTTTTTTTTTAATTGCTTTAAGTCCGCGTGCTAGACGATACTTTATATTATATTAAATTAATTATTTTGGTCAATTTTGCTTTAAAACAAGGCCAAATTCATAAATGGTCAATGCCATACCATAATAATGTGAATGGGATTGTGTTATTATTATAATTATTTTTTGTAACAGTTCCAATTAAATGTTAACGAAACAATCATATTGTATCAATTGGTTGAGTAGCTTGTTCCAATAAATTTATGCAAAATCAATTGCCCATATTATTACGTATACAATATTTTAATAATTTTTGGAGCAAAATAATTTGAAATGCATTTAATTGTACAGTGCAGTTCGGCATCTTGGTACTGATCATAACATCTGAATCTTTACTTAAGAATTAAAAATCGATGTTGTAGTCCTAAAATAGACAATTTAATGAAATAATTTCCATGTTAGTTTAGTTGACGTCTTGGTAGGTTCGTTTTATTTAAGTGTACTTATGCTTAATATAATATTATGGTTCAGTTTTTATTTTTTTTTGTTTAGCATTTAAATGCAAAAAATAAATATTTTTTATGATTGAAAAAATATATATTTACAAAAGCAAAATTCTATAATATTCCAATGCTTCAAAAATATATTAATATTTATAGTGAACATTTTCAGAAGTCAGGAGTTGGTGTTCGTCAACTGTGTTTTTGAAGAACACGCATAAAAGTTAGTTTGGTTGCCTACTGTAATTCCGTGTGCGGTGTGCACAAACACTCAAATATCACAATACAGTAAATATTTTTATAGTCTGTAAAAACACGTTTTTTTGTCGTTTCCAGACAAAGATTGATATTTGAAACGTCAAATGTGTGATGACAGTTTTCATTTAAAATATTATTTTAATATACATTGTTTTATTCGTGTATCGAGGCTCTCAAGTCAGTAAAATGTTTCTCGTCAAAACTCCCGAATTCATTGCGTCCGACGTATATAGTACGCAATTATATATTTATTTATAATATAGTAATACGATTTAGCTACCCGTTGGTCGTACCATCTAATTTCATATAAGTTGTAGCCAAGACGTTACAGCTTATGTCGAGACCAATTTCGATTCGCGTAGAACGACTTGTTCTCACTTGGGTTTGAAATCTCACGACCAAATACGATTTCCGGCGTTGTTGGTCTTTGAGCACATATTATTAATAAGACGAAAAATCCGGTTCGGTTTAATTTATTAACATGTTTTTTTTACGACAGCGATATTTGAAGCCACAAAGCCACAGTTTCAATGACATCGGATGATAATTTTTATTATTTCGTTATAATAAAAATCACCATCGATGAAAAACTAAATCCGAAACATCAACATTTTTTCTTTCAACCAATTCCAATGGGAAAACCCGCAACAATGTGCCTATAAGGGCCTTATAATGCAATTCATTTTTTTATTTCAGTAATACAGAATTCGTATTTGGTTATAAATGTTAACAATATAAAACACGTTCTCTTTTTAATAATATACGAAACGTTCCGAAATAATATATATTTTTCGAATAATGGTTTCCTTTTTTTCATATGATATTTCCCTATGCTTTTCATGTAAAAATGATGTATTTTCCTTTTTTTTTTGTGACAATCATTGACCGGAAAAACCATACAGCTGATAATTTGATAGTCGTATAATGTAATTGAAGAAATTTCCGAACTTTTTCTTTCGTTACGCATGCGTATATTTTATTTTATTCAGTGCCTTTCATTTTACTAAACAAATCTTAATGCGATAAGTTTTTCAATTTATTTACAATATCTGTATACAATTCAATAAATTTCGGTTATGGAAAAATACAAATAAATGATAATACTACTTTTAAACCCAAAATACAAAAAAATATTTAAATCGTTTATCGTTTTATTTTAATAACAATTTAAGATTATACGCTGTGCGAATAATTTATTTGCAGTTGGCTCTATTAATGTGTTTTTTTTTTTATCTTTTTCGCAACCGTATTTTTTTTTTTTTTTTTATCTTTTTCGCAACCGTTGAACAAAAAATGAGTTCCAGTTAGCTCGGGACACTTTAGTGGACACAAAATATGATAAATTAAAATGGCACATATAATCAAAGACTGTATCGAATATTTTTCACGAAATAATCGATCAAAACCATCACAACAATTTGATCTTGAAATTGATTTTTTTCGATGTTAAATGGCTGCTTAACGTGCGTAAGTGTAATTGAACGATTTCCTGTATGTTTGTCATAGCATATAGTATATAATCGTATTTGCACATTTTTTTTTAAAACAATTTAATCTCTTCGAAGTAGTTTTGCTTCTTCCGTGTCTTCCAGAAAGTTTTGTATGTTAAAATAAAATGGACACACCCTCACGTTTCTAATTTTACAGATTTTAGATTTTGAATTATTCGATATTATTAATCATTTGTAACAAAAAACAAGCATTTTAACCTTATAGATTTCTGTAATATTAACATTTTAAAATCGTATTTGAAATTATTATTTACGTAAGTAATACGACTAATACATAATGTGCAGGTTAGACATTCAGTGAAATAATACGTCGAAAATATTTTCCTTTTTTTTTTGTGTTTTCATATTTTGTGTGTTACTTTGTCATAATCTTTGTACGTGTATATAGGTATAATATAATCGACCGAACTGGCATATCCATCCAAATCGTTTTGTTTGAATGAAAATATGATTTATCTCGCTTTTAAGCTGTAAATAATAACACGACACTGTCTTCGGTGAGCGAAGCGAGACGAGTGATGCTAAATAATCGTCAGTGCCAAAATACCACCAAACACTATATTTTATCGTCTGCGATGTGCAGAGGTGCGAAAGAAGCGTGACGGCTGCGCAACGCCCAATCATCGTTTCTGTGCGCTATTATTTTCGTTCAAGTGCACATATTACGGCCAGCTAGGTTGGTGCAGTATAACCCACCGCGATAATAGTATAGATATACAGTAATTTTAGTAAAATGTATAATTTTTTTTTTATTCCGACACGACGTTGTCATATTTTATTCCTCCGCGGAGCAAAATTATTATTATCATGAAAATAATATAGGTACGGCTGTACTGCAGTCGTCGTCCACGCGGGAAATTTTTTTTCATTTTTTATTCGCTGTGCAGTACCTACAGCGCACTGCAGCTGTTGTCGTTGTAGTCGTTCGATGCAATAAAATGCATAGTATCTACCGATAACAGTTATAATAACATGTATCTATGAGCTACGAATAAAACCAATTAGAGTCTCGCCTGTTGGATCGATTGGTTTTCAGAAATCAAATTCCCCGCGCGGTGTGGTTTACAACACAACACGTCAATATTGACATGGGCGTTTGCTTGAATTATCATTATAATTATTATAATTAAGTCGGAAGAAATCATGTTTTCCTTCTCGAACTTTAGTTATAGGTACCAGACAGTTGTAGCTGTAGTTCAGTTGCTGCAGTTGGGGGTAGATGATGTGAACTGTTTGTAGATAAGCACAATCATATGCCTATTATGTCTATCTAATCTCTACGAGGTATTTATCCCGGTTGAAGTAATTGGTTCAAAACGTTTTGTCACGAGACACGAACAGAAGTTTCAGTTTTTTTATTTTATGGCCGCCCGTTGTTCACGCTTAGACGGATTTGTTTTTCCACAAACGACGAAGGTCGAGTGAAAAATACTCTAATAATATATGGTAATATGCGAGTACTATCAAAAAGAAAATATACGTTATGTCATGATATCGCTGTACCACGGCTTGAAACTGATAGACTCGCGATAATAACTGCAGTCGTATAATTATTTCGACAATGACTTACAATTTTTTTTTCGTGTCGTGTACTCTCGGGTGCCTTACACAGGTACGCGTCTTCACGAGGCGGCGCCGAGGCTTAACTCGAAGTGGAAAAAAAATTAGTAACATTTGACTACACGAGAAAGATTTATATGCAATTATTGTTCGTGTTAATTTTGTTTTCTTTTTTCAAAACGCGTTGTACGATTAAGCGGCATAAGCGTCGTAACACACGACTGCAGCGCGTTGTCGAATGTCGTTTTTCGTGTTTGTATAATAATATTATTTTATGTTCATGACCATTATTATAATATCACTATAGAATTCTCGAGGCTCATAAACACGATGCGAGGTTAATTCAAAGTTATTTCAAAACAGTTGGTCATGTCAAATGTATACATGAGTACTTAATATAACCGTGTACATGCCGGCTGGTACGAATACGTTTGTAGTGTTCGCGGTACACACACGTACACACACGCACACACACACACACACACACACACACACACACACACACACACACACATCACAATGAAACTCGAATAAAAAGTAATGTTAGGTGGGTATAAGGAAAGTATTAAAGTTACGTGGCGGCGCAGAGAGATAGGGGCATTAATAAAGAAAAATCATTTTCAGTGAAGTAATTTGTTGTATTTCCATAGGTATGTACTGCGCGTGTACGTCATCGCCGTGTGTAATATATTTTACCGCTTGTGGTCTGAAAAGCAATAATCTCGTAAGTCGTAATACGATTCTGTTTTCTCCGCGGAGGGGTGAGCGGCGGTAGAGGAAGCGGAAAGAGAGAGAGAGAGAGAGAGAGAGAGAGAGATAGAGGGAGAGATAGATAATATAACGTCGAGAGGCCAAACTATATACTTTATATATCGCAGGCATGGAACGCTGCAGCAGGGACCGCGGCCGCCGCCGCCGCCGCCGCCACCACCACCACCACCACCACAGACCAAAATGTAATTACGTGATAGGATTTTTGTATGGGATTATTATTATTATGCATCGATAAGGACGAAAAAGAGGAACGGCCGAGGGGAGCGGCCGCGGCGGAAAACTAGCTGGCTGAGCCCTGGCTATATGCACACATAATACAAGCACGCTGCTCACATACATATACACTATAAATATACCTATATATATATATATATATATATACAGTATATATGTACCTACATGTATTTATATATACTTAAGTCGGGGGTCGCCGTACAATAAACTTGAGATAATCGCCGTCGACGAACGACGACGAATCCTTCTCTCCGCGTACGGGAAAACAGACACGGGCGTGCGAAGGACACAGGACCGCCCGGAGAAAATAAAATAAACTCGGCTTTCCCGAGTGTAACCGCTGCTGCGAGTATACCGTACAAGGTTTATAGTATTACGCATCGTACCCCTCGTATTACATATATATATATATATATATAAGGACAGACGGACACGGAATGCCATCCGATCCGCGTCCGCGTATATGGGGTGACCGCGGCGGCAGCAGGATTTCGCGGGTGCGCTGGGCGTGGTCCGCCGCGGTCCTTTGAAAGGACATTATTATTGTATTATCCTGCGCCGGAAGAAAAATTTGATTACGCCGAAATCGCGGTCGTCGGACATCCAGATGCGGACCGCGGTCGGCGTATGACGTGTCACCGCCGAGCGACAGCGCCAATAATATACAATATAGAGGTCCTTGGTCCTCATACGCACTTTATACCTATATCGTACCCTTTTGCAGGGGTTGTGCGTATGTACATCCGCAAATTCGGTTCCTATATAATATCCGGGCCCGCAGCACATACTGTGGCCGTTCGGCCGCGAGAATAGTAAATTATTATTGGTAATTGTTTTTGTCATCGCTGCAATATGATATTGTCGCGCGGGGACGAGTGTGGTCCGTTTCACAGCAGGACACATTATTTTTCTATTAGGTTTTAGTGTGTATTGTTGAGAAAAATGAAGTTTCCCTCCAGCCCGAAGAAATCCTTCTTCCGACACCGCGCGTATGCGTTTTTAAAAAATATCCAAATATTTTATTGCGATTTACTGTATCATATTATAGGGTAAAAAAGAATATACATTGACGACTGTATAAGCAGGTCATGGACCACGATAATATGACTATAGCGGAATACCCCTCGTGTTACTTTGTGTTCAATGACGCTTTAAAATATATGTTTTCATTTCAACTATTGGAAATATTGTCTGCTTCTGATTAAGAAATTGAAAATATTAATTCGTTGAAAAGTACACAAATATAAGACCACTGCCTACGGCAAAAAAGAAAATAGAAAAAACATATCCATAACATTAAAAATGTACTGTTATAATTAATTTGAATAGCGAACGACTTTTTATTTTCTTCGGGGAAATTGGTTTGGCCACAATGAAATAAACGGATCGCCCTGCCTATAGATGCTGCTGAACGATGTACGAGGAGTTTTCAACCAGAGGCACGTATTTATACCGCAAAACCGCGACCTAAAATCAATATTGTTTTGTGAAAAAATAATAATCGTATGGATTATGATAACGACCATTACGATAATATAATGACGATTATAATTATAATGATATTATGCGACTGTCGCGGAGTCGATGACTCAATGTTTAAGACGATGCACAGCAGCAATACTAATAATAAATGTATAAGTATTACATATACCTAATACCTATATATAATTCAATAATATTATTTTATTCTATTGTGCCATTTATATATTTATCGATGTAATTTCTTGTAATTTTGTGAGTAGTTTTTCAATAATATTATGCATTATCGGCCTTTAACAGATTTTGAAATATGTTATCAATAGGTTAGATGACCTTGTCAGGAACACTTTATGAATAGTAAAAAAAAAAGTATTACAACTCGTTAATATTATCACATTATTACGCGGCGTATAGTATAATAATAATTAATAATATTTAAAATAATAATATTATCCTCCGTTCTGGGCACATATTTTATCCGTCGGAATCGTAATCGGAATCTTACGATACTAATCAATTTACCAATAATTAATATAATAATATGTTATTATAATAATACATCATTTCGGATAGCGTTTCGTGTTCCACTGTCATGCTACAAAATATCCAGTACGAACCCAACACGCGGTATCAATAATTAAACGTTCGGCGTTTTTATCGATACCAAATAATTATCATGAATCATTTTTAAAATCGGACAACGAATAAAATACCCCGACGGCTAAACGTACCTATACGCCAACCGTCCCATACTCGACTCCAAACGCGTGTTCGAAACGTTTCGGTCGCTGAATAATGTCTGTTTAACAATTAGTATCTACCTATATTTAAATTTAATTTCCGCTAGTCGTCCGCAATCGTTTACGCGACGATAAATAATGAACTCGTCCCGCCGATAAATACGCCGTCGAACGCGTAGGTAAATAATGGGGAGGAAAAAAAACCACGAAAAAAAATACCAAAAACGCCAACACATCACCGCGCCGCAAGCTCGCGGGGGCCAGACGCACACGAACAGCGAACAATAATAGAATGATTATAACACTATCGACGTATCGATGATGTAGATAACGATTTATCATTTTACGATAAGTTATATTTTGAAAGCGTATTATTGCGCCGTTTCGACTTCAGGCGCGTATTTAGTTGTTTTATTTAAATTTTTTTTTTATGGGGTGGGGGGAGTTCAATTGAGTCTTCGCATTAGGTAGAATAGTAATACAACACGAAACGCTATGAAATAGAACCTTATGACATAGACATCATATTATTATATTAATATATATTATTTCGTAGAAATCCGAAGCGTAATATCGTAACAAGGTACAGGTACATTTTTTGTAAGTAAATACGACTGAGAGTGCGATTGGGGAGGGGGGTTGGAGGGGGGTTCAAGACCCAAAACACCCCCCGGCCGTGCCGCTGTGGCTGTGAAAACAAACGTCGAAATGCCGGTCGGCAAGCGGAGGCTCTCCGGACCGCGCTGCACGCACATTATTATATTATATATTTTACGTTAATAATATTTTGATAAACTCATCATGTGCATGTATATATCTACTATATTGTTCACAGACGCGCGGCATATCACCGTCACCGACTTGCATACTAATCGTGCGTCGAACAATATACGGCTAGATATAGGTACCAATATAATATTATTATGTTCAACGTCGTCGTCGTAATAAAACATAAAAGGAGTAGTGAGGACGCATCGAATGCATTAACATAAACGCGTGTGCGCGTCTCCGATAACCACTTTCAACTGCACTTTGTCGGTAGATATAGGTAGGTACTACTCGGTATATACGTTACGATGCGCGGCTACACCGCACCCCCTCGTGCGCGCGCGGAGGGGTCGGCGCGGCAGGACTCCCCCTCCCTACCTCCCCACCGATTAACTCCTTTTTTTTCTTCTCCTACCTCCCGCTGTCGTATTTTTATGATGAGCACTTTATTGTATCATAATCATGATCATTACGAATACCTATACATTTCAACCCGCGTGCACATCGTAAACGCATAATAATAATTACAGAACACTCATTGCGGCCCGGCGCACGGTACAACAATATTACCACGCGGCATTATGTCGCGCGCGAAATCGAAAACATAATTTATATTTGTTCGGAACATTCAATCGCTTATGATATGATGTGTGTATACTTTCCATGCGTTGCTTTACCATCAGGTTACCCGCGACGTCGCTCCGTTCGGATCGATATACTTGCATTTGCATTTTGAAGCTGTAGCGTTGTAAACATTGTATTTCAAAGGAGAAATGAGATCGGTTCGATTTTAAATTATTACACGGTTTGAGTGCTAATAGACTTGTGAGTTCCGTCGGACGCACACGACGCGTGTATCGCACGTGTTACGCACTCCTCACATACGCATCGCGGTCGGCGTTCTCTGCAGAAATCAAACAAATAGGTTTTCGCATAGTTTGTGTAATGTTTTTTTTTTTTTTTTTACCACGGTGAAGTTATTTTTCGGAAACTTTAATGACACGCAATGTGCAGTGCGACGGCTTGATTCGAGTTGGTGTTAAATTAATAAATACTTTTTAAAACACATTGCGCGTTATATTAGCACTGGTACTTGTGCTTCAAGTCCACCTACATAATAATTGTCTGGATACTATTATTATTATTTTTTTCTTAATTGTCAAACCCCCATCTCAGCGGTCCAAAAATAACCACGCTGCGTCGCTACGACCGCGGCGCGTATATGTACCTGAGGTATATGAAAATAATAATATATTATATTATCGTGGTCGTCCGACTGCAGCCTGCACGGCTGCTGCCGGCAGAGACTTCGCAGCCTGCGCATGTATACCAGGTATACGTTAAATACCACCGCGGTCGCGTCGTCTCCGTCTCGCAGGTGGGCCCGACAACCGAACACAGCTATATGGTCATATTTTATGCGTCTTACATACCACCATCGTCTCGGACCTTGCGCACATATTATGTATATACGATTATTATATTATTATAATATTATACGTCGTGTGCCCCGATGAGACGTTTCCCCGCGCCGGCGTGTATCACAATATTATAGGACGCACGACGCGGAGTCACATTATTATTATTATTATTATTATAAATACGAATTTCTTAGATTAACCCGGTCCCCTGTGAATAATTTTAATACGAACGGGCCCCGCGTAAACTAGTATTATACGTGTACATCAACAAGACCGTTCGGGTACCTGCCTACCTATATATATGAAAGAGGTGGCCCACCTGTACATAAATCAGTGCCCATAACGTCCCGCAGGTACGGGCCGCCGCGGGAGGGCGCTCGGTTTTTTGATATTTTACAGGAGCTATTAATCAAACGGTACCGAGGCGTATTCTTTAAGGACGCGAGCGTTTTCTTCACGATGCGTATATATTATATACGCGGCGCGGTCGCCGGACGAAAATGATTACTGAATCCACAGAGATGACAAATTGCCAGTGGGTAGTGCACGTATCGCGTGTGTGTGTGAGTGTGTGTGAGTGTGTGTGCGTGTGTGTGTGTGTGTGTGCGTGTGTGTGCGTGCGTGTGTTTGAGTGTGTGTGCGTGTACCGTATAGTGTAGTATATATTATGTATGGTATTGTAACACACGAAACTCCGCTCCGCCGGTGGATGTATTATTGTCGTCGAGAAACCAGCTCCGGCGGTTGTCAGGGGGAGGGGGTGGGCCGAAGATGATTGTATCATGTTAATGCGACGGCATTATAATAATACGTCGTAGTGTCCCTCGTACATAGCTCTATAGATATTAGATATATATCACATACGCGCAGGTGGAAATATAAATAAATGAAAAGAACGCGGCGTGAACTGTATGAATAAAAAAAAAAAAATGAAAAAAAAAATAGTTATAATAATAATAATAATAATAATATAATAACTCCCAAAATGCATTTAAATAACATTTATTCACGTCCGCAGTATACAAACGCGTACAAACACGTAAATAAGCGTGGAACGGACGTTCGTAAGAATGTCTAAATATTATGGTGACCGGTCGTCGAAACGATGACGAATCGGAGTGTACTTAAACGGTTTTTTTGTTTTGGTTTCGTTATCTTGAGATTATCATATACTGGCACTATCGGCGAGACCGCGATTTCGTTATCCGCGAGGTTTAAACGGCCGTTGTTACGCCAACGATACAAATATTATCCACTGGACCCCTGTATAGGATGGATTGTTTTTTCAATCAATCAAATCGTAACAAACTGTTTTTTTTGCAATACAATTTTTATGGCTAACATCTATTATCACTCTCATACGGCCTCCGAAATCAGGTTTTTTAATTCAATTTTTTTTTCTTGCAACTGCTATACCACATTCACATACGATTTTTAGGTAAAAACTAATTCAGAGTTACAAATCGGAATGATTAAACTACAATTCATTGTCAAATAAGTGATACTTACTACGAATTGTCGCCGTTTGAACGGTGAATTAATGAATGTATTCGTTTATAATCGTCGTCACCGTCAGTCTCAATCAAGAAGCAATCGACTTGATTACTTTATCAAAAAAATATTTATTTTTTTATTTTCTACTTGAAAAGTTTAGACAAAGAGAACATTTTAAAATAAAGGGTCAAAGTTGAATTCCTTGCCAATTGGCCGTACTAACATATTTTTATTGGGACACTGTACCAGGCGAAATTCGAATCAGGTACAGTCTTGGCAAAACTAGGGGGTTCATCAACCATACCTGAAGATAAGCTTGGAGTGTGTACGTTTTTAAAAATCATTTTTCATCGTCCAATATGGTGTGTTCGCAGACTTAACGCGTCTCATCCTCATAGTTGTAACATTAAATCGTAGTTTTATTCACCTCGCTCAGACATACATTAATTTTCAGAACAATCAAATAAAATTTAAATTCGTGCACGATTTTAATCTCATCTTTTCATCAAATACCTAAAATATCTATTTAAAAAATAAATAAATAATACATTCATTAAGAACAATATCAGAAAATCCTAAACACAGAGGATATACATATTATTTTATGAAGATGTGATATTTAAGTATCAATCAAAATTAAACTGTTTATGTTAAAATCAAAATAAAGTAGAGTACATATACCTATTTAAATTTTAAACCTGTACAAAATTATTTATTAAGTATAACATATAAAAAAAATCACATAAATAAATTTTGTGTGCATAAATTGACCAATTCACCTCTTCGTGCACCCTGGGGAATGTACGACCATACAATATAATGAACTAAATAATATAAAAATAATTTTCAGCTTGGAACGCATACACTTCTGCTCATATATTTTTTATAGAAGCAGCACTATAGGAACATTATTCAGGTATCATAATTTTAGGACGCACTCGGAAGATCCCCCGTAGGACGATCTCCGAATTCAACTGCAATGGTTGTGGGAAAACGATATAGTAATTATATTTCCCCGTGGTAATAACCGTGACCACGGTAATGTGGCATGAATAATACCATCAGGTACGAGGCGAGTGCGTGCTACGCAACTATCAAATAATGAAAATAGATGCCTTCTAATGGATCATATATTGCAGGACAATCGGCTCGTATACGTCGCGATATAAAAACATATATTGTATACTTTTCCCCGCGAACGAACTCGATTGCAAACGTAGTTTGTCTGGAGGGAATATTATTATATAATATGTATATTATCATAAAACGATCGATGATAATGGTTAGTAATAAATATTTGTAGAAAAAATGAAATTCGGGCGATGACGCGCTGTTCGCCAACAAAAAACAAAAAAAAAAAACCGTTTAACCGCCAGGGCACCAGTTATCGAAAGAGTCAGTTGCTAGAGAAAAACGCATTGACCGAATTTTTTTCTATGTGTTTTTTCCGTTCAGTCCTAAAAGTAGTCCGGGAACACTATTAAAAGGAGAGTTATTATAATTAGCCTTCAGTTTTTCTAACATAAAAAATTCCGTCTTAAACCATCATCTGTAAGTGAATTAGATTATATTAATTGTTCTTTATGTTTCAAGTAATTATGACGGTTTTTAGACGATAAAAACTATGTAGGCATCTACGTTATAATTCAAAAATGCTTGGCCACGTTCTATATATTATGATCCTATATTACGATACCATAAACTTGAGCGAAAAAAAAATATAAAATTTAGAATGGAGGAAACGAAAAAATGGGAAGTACTTTAATCTTCTTATTATGTTGAATTATATATGGTTAAGGACCTTGAGTAAACAATTAATATTTTATTTTTCATTTATGTTATATTTATATCCCATAAACATTGTCTGTACAGCTTACCGATGAAAGGTTTATCTAAGCCAACTACTTCGTTTCTAGTAGATACATCACATACAAAAAAATAAAATAAAATAAAATACGGACGCTCTGAATTTTCGTAGAGTATTTGATATTTTCTCATTGAGCGCTTCGAACCCTTTGAATACGCTCCATCATCGTTAGATAATCGATTTTCATTCGCAGATAACTTAAAAGCATTTATTTGATGGAAATTACTGTGCGTCGTCATAAAGGAACGTTGCCGCCGCGTGTATGAAATAACGTTTTTACGTATTCTGTCGATGATATCGCCGTCCTCCCTCTTTTCTGAGGGAACCAAAGGATTCTCTCAGCTATGCAAACATATAAATAATAATAAAAAAAAAACATGGAACTGTATACAGGGTAGTAGATTAAATAGATGAAAGCGTATCGAGTTGAATATCATATTTTCGAATAAAAGCGTTTTTCATATAAGTCGTTACTCATTAAGGTGGAAATACTACAATACTTATGTACATTGTTGAGTTTAATATTAATAAATTAATACTAATCTATCAACATCGATAATTTGTAAAAATGGCCCAAATATAGTAAATACTAGTTCCAGTTATAAACATATTTTATATTTTTGTGAAACCATTGCTGACGACTATTATCATTATAGTGCAAACATTTTAATAACTAAAAAACTAATCATTTGAATTTTAACTAGGTGCATCAAAATACTCAAAAACAATTAGTAAGATCAAGAATTTGATTAAATGTATTATTAAATGAGAAAAATAAGGGTGAGCATGTTTGGTGAGTCACTCTGTATATGAGAAGTTGTACTGCTCAAGTTTTGTATTAATTTATATGGAAAACGAGTAAGGTTGTTACGAAAAAATGTGTTTCAATATTTGATGATTGTATACTATCGACATCCAATTTGTCGAACGTTTGCATCCGATTTATGAATCGATAATTTCCATTTTGTTAATAATAATTACACTGCACGATTTAATACACGCGTGCCGTAATATGGCATTATGTGTAAAGAAATTGATGTAGTGATTACACGGAAGGCCAAACACGACTGATATTTAGAGACGATGTACGCATCGTACTCAAAAGCTATTCACTATAGTAAAAGGAAATAGATGAAACACGTTTATAACATCCCTCTCCGTTAAAAGGGGTATTTTATCGGTTCACATCCCACTCTCTCTCTCTCTCTCTAATCTCCAATACCGATTACGGTATATTATACAACATCAATTATTTTTATTATTATTACTGGGCTTGGCACATTCATACATATAGTTATAAAACTATACGGTTCAGATTTACGAACCCCTAAAAACCACTGTTAATAACAACAGATGGTATCATCTCATTTGGTTTTTGTGAATTAATTATTATGACTGTATCAAAACCGTTTCGATTTCGTAAACGACTTTCATAAAGTCAAACCGTTTTTGTAGAGGGTTTCAAGAAAATAAATTACGCCCAGATATACCGAGCGGTTGTTTTGGGGCATATGCAGTCGCGTTTATATATATGGTCATTAAATTTGGTAAAAGTCAGAAATTAATGACAGTGGTAACAAAAGACATTTTTTTGATTGGCACGGAAAAAGTTTCTTTACATAGACGACTTTAAACAAAATAATACTGCTCAATAAATTTTAATCGGAACTCACCAATCGAATAGATATATTGAAATATAAAAGGACACGTTGGAAGTATAAACAATGAATTGAGCAATGAAACTCCAATAGTACATGTGGTGAACCTCGAGGGACTATACTATACTGTCTCGCACCTACGCGATTCAATATACATCTGAACCAAATGAATGATTAAAATACAACACTTAAACTAACAGTTTGCTTTGCAGATGACACAGGACTTTTTGTTGAAGAATATACAAGAAGGATAGGGAACAGGACATTTGGTAGCGTACAGACCGGCTCGAGGAAAATAAAAAAATGGCTATTTGAAAATAAATTTTTCGTGAACTCGGAAAAAAATTATGTTTATTTTTGTTTATATATTATTTTGTATATTGTGCACATCGAAACCTTCGTAAAAACAGTTTGAAAAAAACTTTAAATAATAGAATGATCACATAAGACTTATACCAATTAAATAAATAACAACAATGTATGTTTTTAAAAACTATCACATAATTATGATCATCATAAGAACAATTGGAGTTGTTTATTGAATGCGTATCAAACATTAAAATAATCTACAATATGAATTGTGATATCTCTATGCTTGGGGAGGTATACGTATGAAACAAGTATTGACTAATTCAAACAAAAATATAAAATAAAGTACAAACATGATTCTAAAAAAATACCTCAAGATATCGTACAAAATACTTATATATAATGATATGAATGTACTGCACTAGTAAACAAAAATTAGTTAACAAAGCTTCTGTACTTTAAATAATTAAAAATAATCTTGCTTTTAAAACTGAACATGGATATAATACAGTACAAAATATATCTACTATCAAAGTGCAAACCATACACAAAATTAACATAACCATTACTTATATATCCATCCAAAAATGTACAAAATAATATTACCGTTAGAAATTAAACATAACATCTCTTTCAAGATCCTTGAAATAAAAACTTACATTTTGGCTACTATGCAAGATCAAATTATTGTCGATAAATAGAAATAATTTGAGTAACAAATTAGATGATGTGATTTTAATAATTATTGATAATTTTAGTTGCATAGCTTTCAGTTACGCGATTTCGCACATAATATTACATATGGTATACCTATGTGTAGTATAATTTTAAAAGCATAGAAAAAAAGTATTTATTCATATTGACATTTTAATTTTTTGTGAGACAAACGTATTGTAATTATTATTTAATAATTGGATTACCTAACTATATTTTAATGGATTTGTGTTGTAAATCGTTAACTCGCCGGCCAACAAACCCAAACATGTTCAGTGGAGCCCATTATCTCCCTGTAGAATGAATAAAAATGCATACAAACTATTATAAACTTATTTTAAAGCTTATTAGCATTTGTAAATCTAATCGTCGCACTCATCGTGAACGGCGAAGTTTTGCGTTTATACCGATTACCAGGTATAATCATCCGAACATACAGCCGAGGCGTGTGATATTACACAATGATATAATATATCCTACAGACATGACTAACATTTCAGCATAATCCATCGTAGAGAACACGAGTGTTCATTTCCACGCGATATGTACAACTACAAACGAATGAAAAAGCATGTTCAGTTACACAATTTGTTTAATGGATTTAATGAGGGCGGTGCAGTGAACATTAGCGATGGTATTGCGCCATACGCATGTGGGGATCATCGCATGCCCAAAAACAATACGTTAAAAGCCGCAACAATATTTGATAAAATAAAAAAAAAAGCAATAATAATTATGTATAATACGTTTCACTTAACAATATTATATACTGCTGCGAAATGATAACATTGTGTAATGCACTGCAAGTATGACGATGTAGACCGCGATATCGAATCGTTTAAAATTTTTAATACAAGCCACACCGATATTGGCCGTCGACGGTGAGAGGACGAGAGAGAGGGAGGTTTAGTGAGTGAGAGAGGGGGGGGAGGGAGAGAAAAACACATTTGGCATTATTTCGTTTGGCTTCTATTTTTTTTTTTTTGGGGGGGGGCCGAAAAACGATCCAACGCAGTTTTTCCTCTTTTATATCCTCGTCGGCCGAACGACATAGTCAGTATGGCGTGTCCGCCTAAAATAAACTGCAGCAGCCCCAAGTCCGACCATGTATACCATCGTCGTACCTATACATACAGACGGCGATAATACAATATAATAGGAATGGTCAAAGCGCCGTTTTGTCGCACCGTCACGGGGAGGGTTCGTCGCGTCATCCTGCGAATGCGGTGATATACTGAATATAATAAACATATATCGTTATTATCATTATCATTATATTCAAAAAGAAAACAAATGATTGCGAACAACTGCAGCCACTGCTACAACGGTCGACCGTGTTTTCCGTACGGACGGCGACGGACGACTGCTGCAGCTTGTGTATAATATATTTAATTTACAAATCGCCGTCCCCCGCCGTTCGTCCGAATGACACAAAAAACCCGAAAAACGAGGAAAAAATAAAATAAACTAATGAAACTCGACTCGTGCTGAAACACCACACTCCCATCTAACCGAAAACCGTATCATCGCAGCGGTACCCTATCAATAGGTACCATAATATACTACCCTTGCACAGTGCACCTCTTATGTGCTATGTGTATGTATGTATAATGTATACATACACATTATATACCTATATTGGTGATTTATCAAAGCATCGCCATCTCCCCTACCCTCGCCCTCTTCCCGCGGCCCACTGGCGCAGCCTCCGAACCGGGGCATTTTATCAAAAGATTAATTATGCTGCCACAGTTAATGTTATACTATACCCGGCTATATACCCAAAAGCCTTTCCCCCACGCCGTCCCCGGGACGTTTATAGAATAACAATAATCCTCCCGCAAATTACTCCGGGCCGTTCGTCAAACCCGCGAGGATTAAATCAAATTAAAACGGCCATTAGTTATTTACTGAAAATACGCACAACGAGTGCGACCACTGCAGTGCTTTCGGAAACACTTTGAATGCACGAAGCATTTTCCGTGCAAGTGGTATATGGCGGTATCGGTGTTAGGTATGCCTACCTATGATTGGTATTATATAGGTAAGTGAGGTAAATAGGTATAGGTAGGTATATCGTCCCGGTAGTTCTGTGCGGGTACCGCGCCGTTTCCGAGATGTTAGGTAAAAAAAAAAAATTTGTCGGTGATTTTTGTCGAAAGAGAAAAGAGTGGTCTGAAAAACTCGTAAAGTTTCGCGGGTTATCCCATTTGTAGATTGAAAATCGAAAACACGCCGATGTTACTTTAAAGGTCGATTTTTGGCGTTTTATATAAGCTATATTAGGTCGATCAAAAGTTACTGCACGCGGGCAAACGTAAGCTACATTTAATTAAATCTCCTCGCTATGGAGTATTTTAATAAACAGAGTTCAAACCGGAAATACGTATCGATCGCAGCAATTTTTCATTAAATTTTTCAAACACAATAAGATTGTTTGTCTAACTAAATTCTAGGATTTATAAGTAATTGAAATATAAAACTAATTTCACGGGTTCTGCGTTGTTTGTCTGTCATAATATTATTATAAATAAAAATAATAACAACAATAAAATAGTTTTATTATATAAAAATATGATACACGATATTGCCAAAATAAAAACAAATTATACGAGAGTTTTTTTTGTCGTCTTATCAAAATTAGGGTGTACCGACAAATTATTATTATTTTGTTTTGTAGTTACAAAACTACATTTTTTTAACCTCAGCTAAAATTTGTCCGTATTCGTATCAATGTGAACGAATCATCAAACACGTATTTTCATTCGCTTAATATTATTTTAAATGAAATATGTCATGTGACATCACTTTACTATTGTTTTACAATTTACCTATGTGACATTTTTAATTTAGATAAAATATTAACATGTTACACAATGTTCAATGTTTTCGACACATTATCATGTATTTCGTCCGTATACTCAAAAATACTGTGACTTGCGCAGTCGCATAATAATGTGTAACATGTCCGGTCCTTTGTTCCATCGCGGAAGACAGATGGGGAATGATTAAGACCGAACGGTCAATGTCTTAATTCTCGCATCCGCCGGCCGTTTATGGATCAATAGTCAATATAAAAGGACCGTGCCGGCATTGACCATCAGTCGACGGATTGATTGCGCGAATGAACCGCGTAAAAATAATTAATCGTAGCGATTTCCCACTCATTTTACCCGCGGGGCAGCCCGCTCTGCGCGTTTCCGGAGTCGGCCCCGCGTCTCTCGCCGAATGTTTTCGACCGACAATATCGTACGTACAACGTGAAGAGAGAACGCTGTCCGATAGATTGACTCGGGCACGTCGAAATCGTCGTCGGGACGTCCGCGCCGACAGTCGTAAACGATTTAACACGTCACACGCCGCACCTATTTATAGTTTTCGAACTGCGACTGATATCCGACAAATCGGATTAATCGTCCGCCGCCCTCGCATACCGCGGTATCTGCTGTAATCATAGCTGCCCGCGGTTTCCGAGGTATATACCCGCCCGCTCCTATATGTACCGGACGACACGTGCGGGGGGTTCTCATAATATTATATTATTACAAAAATGACTCCGAGTCCACACGAGCCGCGTTAATCCGTGGCGCAAATAGGTGTCTGCTCTCAGAGGAACGCAAAAAGTACACAACACAATAATAATACCTAGGTCCGGTGGCTCGTTTGCCGAACGCAAGTCGAGCGCAGGTGGTTTATGGCGCCATAATATACAGGAGGATCTATGCGCCGGTGTACTGCGCACATCATAAGCGCACCTCGGTGTCCGATTACGTTTAATTGTCGCACTCGCCCTATCCGTCCTGCTTTTCGCTTCTTCGCAAACGATATCTCTGTGTACCTATATATATATTTTTTTTTGTGGTATCGAGGACCAGAGGGGGGACCGCGTTAGCATTATTTCCCCTCAACCTATATATATATATTATATATATATATATGGGTGGTAGACGATTGACCGTTTCTGCTCAGACACCGCACAAGCAGCTGCACAAGTAGAGACGCATTACAATATAGTCGTCCGATAAGAGTTTAGGGTGTTTCGCGTGTGCGGGGAACGATCGGAGTACACAGCGATCGTATACGACCGCGATACACGGGGGCGATGGTAGTTTTTTTGGTTTCTTTTTAGATTCCAATCCACGTTCAATACTCGTGCAAAATATGGTCGTTGCTGTGACGATGGCAAGAGAAACGTTTACGAAAATCGTTCAGTCTCCGACGATAATTGTTGTTATTATTGTTTCCGACTACATTACATACAAACAGGTTCACGACCAGTGCAACTACGTAATACAATAGCCGGTATAGCGAGCGAAATATCTCCAATGAAAGTGAGATTAGACACGGTAATAAGTGTCGGTAACGATTTGGTAGTGTAATATACGTATGCACGCATTATACGAACTGTTGCTACGTAATAATTGGTTAAGTTTTGCCGAGGCGCCGTTTTACGTACTGTTATAGTATATATCAAACGGGTTCCAATTTAAAGGTCACACGAATTGACTTCGACGCGTTAAGTAATGCGACCAATATATTACTCTCCGACCGAACGAAATTAAACGATATGGCACCGATCACGAGAACGAGGTTTTATATGGGTACCTATTATATATTATACACTTCGCGGCGAAACACGTGGTTCAATTATTGGGCAATAAAAATGCAGATTGTACGAAAAACTTGCACGACAATGCCCGCTGGTGATATATATTATTATTATTATTATTATTATTACAGTAGTAGGTTCCGAGTGCGCGTGTGTGCGTGTGTGTGTTATTCAACCGCAAACGGTTAAACGTGTATATTATTATGATTTAAGAGCGTCGGGTGTCACGCAGGGTCAAGAAACTTAAATATAACGATAAAATTGTGTGTATAGGTATAGGTACTTGAACTTATTAACTCACGTTTTAGTGTACCTAACAGTTTTTGGGCACTGCACTGCACGGCATAAATAGCCATTTTATCGGTAATTTAAACACGCATTACGCGTTCTGCAATTGAGTAAAATATAATGATATACATTGTATACGATCCGTCAACCGAGTGGATAACGAGTTGTCGAGTTGCGGACGCTTATTTTTAAAGTGAAATATCAAATAATTCAAAAAGTTTTTCCACTCGGCAGTTGTACACGAGCAATCAGTATACTAATAGCGAAATTATTCGATACCAGCTATACCTGCAGCAGTGGTTATCCTGTGCGTAGGTATAATTAGGTGTCGGAGATCGGAGCGATAACGATAAAAGCAATTACGTATTATCTGTTTTGAATTAGTTTTCTGAAAGTCTGAAACTTCTCAAGAGAATAACACGTAGAGGAACGCGGTGGAAAAAAATCAGTCAGAGACGACATTAAGCAAAGTTCTTTTGAGTAAATCCCAAGTGGGATTACGTTGCTAAAAAAATAAACTTTATGAATAAACGATTGGCCTAATTTATTTTTGCTCGGGCCGCGCGACATATCTCGGCGGGTTTTAAAACTGATTTCTTACGGCGCACCAGTCGGAAAATACTCGAAATGACGTTTTTCCCCTGGCGGTATTGAAGCGTTTGGGGATATATTTTATTTACATTGTTGACCGTTTGGCGCCCATCCTGCGGCCCAGACAAAGTGATAAAGTGATAAAGTCACGAAATAAGAGGGTGTGTATATTATATAATATATATATTAGTTGTGTGGCTGTTTGAGAAATAGAGTTCTGGCTGTCCACGGCAGACTCCGATGGCGACATATTTTATGTAACGGCGGCAGTGAATAATGTTTCCGAGTGTTGTCACATATTTTTGGCCACTGATCCGTTTCCGATTATTGTCGAAGCCAATTTTTTCCCGTCGTTTCCGTCAGAAAAACTGCCGTCATATCAGTATTATAATAATAATAATAATATTTTGTAATGTACAGAACTTTCCTGTTGCTATATCACGGTACATTGATATATAGGTGGTGCAGATGCCCCCAATGAAAATTAGCGAGAAAAACACAAATATAATTAATATAATAATTATGAAATATAAGTGTGAGCATCATAATGATGATGTAGCAATGCATTGCGGTGTAGATGTTTATCATGGATTTTGTCGCGTTTCAATACCATCTCCTAACAATATTATTATATTACAATAATGCATAACTAACCACATATTATCACAGTGGAGTAAAGATATGCATTTTTTTTTACTTTCGGGAATCGTAATAAGTTTGTCAAACATTATAACTATATATCATGACCGATTAATACTGATCTGTTTGACTGTGTTGACCGACAAATAATAATAATTATATCCATCACATAAATGCAACCGATCAAAAGCATATTATTATTATTATTTTATCCTACTATATGCCAGAGTACACCATACGCACTAAAAGCAATTTTTTTTAAACGTTTATCTTATTGATTTACCTTTTAAGTCCGCATCGGATTATCTACTATACCGTAACTTTTGCGGTGAAAACCGAACGAAGTTAAAATATTTTTCATTTCCACGAGTGTTTATATATACTTGAACTCCAACTTCCCGCTGTCCGGTATCATTAGTCCAACGTGACTCGATGGTTGTTTTTGTTTTTAATTTTACACGAACATTCATTGAGCGCATCGATACACGTTATATTGTGCCGAGTGATTAAAACCAGTCGACTTAAACGAATTATAGTAATAAGCTGCGGGCGATCGCATTTTACGTGAGTACATCCGACTTTCCCCCGCTTTCCCGGGGCGAACCGGTCATCGAGTTGCACTATCCGAGGGCGAGTCACGATCGTTGTTCACGATGACTGTGTCGCGAGAAAACCCTTTGGAAAGCGTGTCGCTACGGGAATAAGCCAGTGATTACCTGTGCAATATGCGGCCGATCTGCAGATCACGGAATATCGTACGAATTATTGTGGGCAAACAATGTTCCATATACCATCGTGGAGTGAAAAATCGATGTCAGGAAAAATAATACCGATATTATGTGGTATCTATAGTTATAGCGTAGTGAATCGGAAGTTCCTCCTCAGTTTGGTGAGTAATAGATACAGTGCTCTCCATATCCCGCTCGAACCTCGTGATTGTACCTATGTTGCTATACTATTATTGTTGTGCATAATATCTTCTGATTAGCCGAACTCACATGTTGGCGTGCTGCGAGAAGTATTTCGAATTTCCACGTCGATGTCTCGACGGGCTGCTGCGCTGAAGGGTATATATTAAATAATATTTTACTATCGATTCGCTATTTTTCCCTTTGGTCCTCCGGTAAAATTAAAAATATTATTCCCCTGCCACTGTATACGAACCATCGAATTTAGGCGACGAGCACCACTCGAGCCGAACGCCAATGCTGAGATATATTCTTCCACCGTTCAACTTGAACTATTTACGTGTATCACGTAAAGTGTGTGTGTGTGTGTGTGTGTGTAATCTATTGCAAGTTACAATGTCATATTAATTCTTATTTTATGTATTTCACTTGTTTACGTCGCCGATTGCTATATGCCTGCCTGCGGTGTCTATTTTGTAATTCGTTCCGATACGTGTGTGTTACGATTGTTTCGCGAGCATATTATTGCGCCTACTTCACTACAGCTATACTTATAAGGCCTCGCCCGCGTTTACAATAATACATATATATTATTGATAAAATATAATAAAAGTAGTAGACTATAATAGTTATACTCGGAGAAATGTGAGTTCGACACATTTTTATAATATATATATATATATTATGTCGAATGGTCTCATTATATTATTATCATGAAGTTTATATTTTATGCTTAGGTGCCGTAGACTCGTACAACGAGCACCGCCTTTAGGTACGCTGTCGTACTACGGTTGCCGGTCGGGGCCGACACCGACCCCCGACAAACCGCTGCCGGGCGAACATCAATAAAACATTGACCACAGTGAAATATTATTGTTATTAAACCCGTCGTGTCGGTGCGCGGTAGATCGCCGCCGATAACGCACTCGGCTGTTGATAATGAGATAAAATAAAAAAACCATCGGATATATTACGCCACTATATGGACATTAATCCGGTTGTCCGTTGCGAGATGAGTATAATAATAATATATAGACATGAGGGGGAGGGATAACGATCGGTTTACTTTTCGCGCCCGAAACCGGATTGTCCGCGGCAACATTATCACCGCCGACGCCTCCGATACATCCGAATTGTGGTGGCGACGACGACAGCGCGAAGAAGAGATTTGCATAAATCGTTTTTTCACTCATTCGTAATAATCATAATGATATTGTTTCTCGTTTATATTACAATATAAAAGACGTGTCCTTGACGAGTCTCGTATAAGGTTTATCCTAGCGTACGATGTGCCCACTGCAGTATTTACAGATAATATAATAATAGTGTGCTGCAGGTATCCGCGATCGTTTCATTAAATAATATTGCAAGGGCTGTGAATCGAATGTTAACTTAAACCCTTAAAAACGCACTATGATTAATGACGATTAAGTAGATATTATATTGAATAATCATAACTTCAAAATTAAACATAATATTTTAATTCATCTAAAGATATTACATTATAATCTAGGGCGTACACAGAGGGCATATAAAATATTTATAGGACGACAATATTATAGACGATTAAAATGCATAAAGTGTGCGCGTAAACAGTCTTACTCGACGGAAATCACTAAAAATCAATAAAATAAATGTAAAATTAAAGTTTCGAAATTTGATGCATTATGAATTATGATATACACAATACACATACCCATTCAAACTCTGCGGAATCGTGTTGAGCTGTAGAGTAAGCTACAAATGACACATTTCTCTACAAATTCACAGCTCAAATTATTATGATATCATAATAGAATTATACACTAGTCAGTTTGAAAAATATATCATTACAACCGACGGTGGATTGCATGGCGCGCGACGCGTTCATACATTAACGTTTTCGAGTAAGTTTGTATTTTTATTTTCGGTTCACGAGTGCCGAACTTCTTGCCGTATTTCAAACCGATTCCGATACGTAAATTGAATTTAATGAAGGAGACACTAATGTTTGCGTGGGCCGTTTTCGATTTTATGCAAAATTATGCCACTTTAATCGCCAGAGTTTAGTCAAACCGTGTTTCTTACGACCGAGGTTTGTTTTTTAGTCGTAATTACATCCACCGTAGAAGTTTGTTGGCGTATCGACTATTAAATTTCACTGTAATTGAATACATGCTAATATCACGTGAATATAATAAATTCGTGAGTAACACGTTTGCAGGATGGGCTTTGAACACACAATACTACTACTAATAATAATAATAAAACGATTTCCAAACGGGCTAATATACTATATCGATATCCACTCGAGTATTCTCGTACACCTAATAATACTGCAATGTAGTATTATATTGTGTTCCACGCACGTCCTCAAACACGATATTTTAATGATACCTATTGTACGATATTTGATTAAGGACCACTACGCGCATGTCCTTCCTCCGCCGTAATTTAAAGGAATAACTACGAAAATTCGTGTCTGCTGAGAGGTAAACGGCGTATGACGGACTAGAGTTCAAAACTTGAAATTCGCGGCTGCAGTCGAAACGATCATTTTTTCGATTTTATACAATAACCCGGTGTTTGGCCAGCTTTTCTAGTGTGATTAGGATTCAAACAAAATATAAACACCTGTATACGAAATAAAAAGTATTCAAATATATATTAAAGTCGTTTGCTAACAGTCACCATTTTATAATATGTATAATGTATATGTATGTACTACGATTATGGTAACCATTATACTGTTAAGACGCATTATACAACGAAAAGCGTATTGCGCACGATTGTTAACACATAACAACAACAATGCCTAAAATAATATTGCATATAGGTACACACAATTATACGGTAAGTCGCCATATATTATATAATAATAATCGTCACGAGCGAATTTAAATATTATAATACCACGAGGAGAGTGATGTATCAAAATCATATTATTTTGATTCGTCCTCTATACTGCCGCGCCGTGTGCGAGGACAATGTGCGTGCAACAACAATGCAAACGAAACGTTAATAGTAATTACATTTATATTTATAATCGAAAGCGAACATAATAATATAACGAGGTATAAAATAACTATGTGGAAAGCGACGGATAAACGCCCACGCACACACAAACGCGGCAGAGAAATATTTAATTTAAATACATTTATACATCATATTGAAATCTCCAGAGTAAATAATATTGGTCCGAGTTCCGTGGACTTTTACGCGTCGACAGTTTCACTCAAAATCTACTCTCCGCCGCCGCCGACGAGCGAGCGGCATCGGTTTCGCATAGTTTATATTATATTTTTCTTATTATTTTATTCTATTTCAACGGTCGCGATGAAATCGCGTTGCATTACATTAACATAGGTGGATAATTCGGACCACGTGCTGACCTCATACAAACCGGATGGCGTACCGACTAGATACAATTTTAAATAAATACCCATTTTGCAATCAGAATTTTTTTTCATATTTCTCATCGCAATAAAAAAATACGGAAAATACGATTTGTCCTGACGCAATTTTCTGGTTTCTCCTGCGATATTAATATAAAATCGACTACCCACGATATGGTCCCGTTTATCGTTTAAACACAGTGTTCTAATATATTCCGGCGACGACTTCAGTGGCAGAGCCCACACGGTGACTGGAGACCGTGAGAAGTCGGTGGTCTAGGACGCGTACGGTCGTGAGGGCTGCGGTGGCGACGGGCTTACACTTGGCGCACGGGGGGCAGCAGCCGCGGTGGCGGCGCTCGCGCTAATTAAACGTTTAGTTCCCGGACGGCGGCGTCGTCGGGGGAGGGGAGGATGCGTCTTGGCGCGGGGCTTTCCATCTATGATATGCGCTGCGGCCAGGGGATCGGCGAGCCGGGGAGGTGGTGGTGGCGGCGGCGGCGGCGGCGGCATACAACGACGGAGGAGACCGCGGCGGGGAAGACCGTGTACGACGGCGACACGGACGGGGTAATTCATAAAATATGCAAATTTCTGTTCTAAGAACGCGGGGAGGTACTAACGAGATTTCGGGTGCGTCTACTGTTTTCTATTCAAACCGGCTGCAGGCTTGTGCCATTGTCAACACTGTAAATGCACCCCACCGCCGCCGCCGCCGCCGCCGCCTCACAGTCGCATTTATTTATGGGCTTAACGGCGGTGCGCCGTGTGCGCCGCGCCATAGTCGAACACCTCCGCCGATCGGCCAGACCTTGGAGAAACCGCGACGGTGGCGTTGGAGAGACGAAGGAGAGGGCGACATCGAAAATCATGACAGTAA
The DNA here is from genome assembly GCF_001856785.1 of Myzus persicae. Classification (NCBI taxonomy): domain Eukaryota; kingdom Metazoa; phylum Arthropoda; class Insecta; order Hemiptera; family Aphididae; genus Myzus; species Myzus persicae. Next base: position 228,389 of record NW_019101948.1, on the reverse strand, counting down.
TAATAATAATAATAATAATAATAATAATAATAATAATAGCAATGGCATCGCTCGTACCTATACATAATAGTATATGTATCTATGCCCGGCGGTAATAGTTATAATATCCCTACGGATTCGACGACAATGATAACGCCGATGACAATAACAACAACAACAACAACAACGGCGGCAGCAGCAGCGTCGGCGAGCGACAACTATACGCACTAGGCAGGACGAAGGCTCACGGGAGCATTTTTTTTTTTTTTTAACAAACTCCATATTGTTAATAACGTATAATAGGTTTGCATCGAGATTGTATTATGGCGATCGGTCAATTTTTATTCAAAAACTTTTTTTCTATATTATATAATAGTATTATTTTGTAATCGCAAAAAAAAAATATATCGTATCATAATACTGCTCTAGAGTTCACGCGCCCACGCCGTTTGGAGTTTCCATCAGGCGGTATTTTATAATATAGAGAAAGTTAATTCTGTTTTACGCCATATATATATATTCGTATCGTTGATTTACGTTTTATGTAAATCAAATAGGTGGCTGAAAATAAATGACCGTCACGTACGTATAATACATATAGTTTATAATGTAAACACACAACTCGAATCGATTTATTAATGAAACTCGATGTATATTGATCGACCAATTATATTATATTATTAAATGTTTTTTTTTTTTTTTTTGTTATTTTCCATGTTACTGCATAAAATATTGAGTATTTATTTTAATATATTCGTTAATAAAGGTAGCCCAGCTACGCATAAAAGGTTTAGGTACAAACTGCGAAATACGGATTTATCACTATTGTCGGTCGTCGTCGTGTTTATGTAGTTATACATATATTATACTTAAATAGGATACCTACGTTTAAACATTGTCCAAGAAGACGTATTATATATTATAGTGTTTAGCATTCGGGCGAATGAGCACATAATATTACCTACGTTTATTATTACATTATTATAGGTTGATGGTGGTAATAATGTCACGTATAATTAGCACATGACTATATGACATGCGAACAATACGATATTTAATGTGATTTTCTTGACGCATATAATGCATATAATACACACCACTCTGTACAATCATGCAGTAGATAATTCCTTAGTAATAGTGACAAACGATAATTATTAAAAACACAGACCTAATACTAATTTATTATACTTCCTTACAAATTAGTTGTGCGACTACTATTGTCCTGCTCTCTCCGCCCCAAAAGACTAAATTTAAAAAAACTTTTTCACCTCTGTCGGTCTCAATTTTGCATATTAATAAAACCTTTCTTCCATTACGTTCTCCATACTATTATAACTTCGTCGTTTAAAATATAATATTACGAGCAGCCGTTCTTTTATTTATTCATTTTGCTTTGTTTAATTACTAAAGATCTGCTATTAAAAATAATACCTATATTCTATAGTGGTGAATTAAGGCATTTTACAAATTTACAATATTATAGGTTATGCGAAAATAAAATCATCATATTGTTTTAAACGCCGAGTTTCGAATAATATAAGCCAATGTAAAATAAACTCCATGGGTCAATCAATGAATACGTTTTCATAGTTAGAAATACACAATTGAAGATTAGGTACCTATAGATTATTATCGAGAAGTTGATAGTACAAAATATTTCATTGCCACAAGGCTCATGTAGAAATATATTTTTACATTAACACATTATAGGTATATGTATCTATGATTATTATTATGATTTATTTTTAAAAAAGATTCTATTCTTATTTTAATTCTTTTTTTTTTTTTACCAGATAGAATTTTAAGTAGCCATAATGCGTTTATACATGATTTACTGTAAGCTTGTGCGTACATTTTACTGTTAAGAAATACATATCGGTGTAAAAAACTGCGTTGCATACGAGAAAATCCTAACACGTGTATAAGCCAATCGTTTATAGCATTGAACGATCATTATTTCATGCATTGCAAGTAAAAGATTATAAAATATGACAGAAAAAATATTATTTTTATGCACGGCTTAAAAAATAAAACTATCAATATGTTGCGATTTGTGGAAATCGGGAAGTTGCCTTACACAAAATTAAACAATGAACTTTTTCATCTTAAGGTAAATAGTATCGTAGGTATGTTATTTTATCATTTCATATTTTTTCGAAACTAAATAGGTAGTTTTTTGTTGTTATATAGATGCGACGAATCGAAAAAATTAATCAAGTCAAAATAAATAAAATCCTGTTGCAACAATAATTATTAGTGAGACAAACTTTTTACATGGATAATTATGTGTCTACTTAAATAAAGACGATACTGTAAAGTGTAAATATATAGTATATGCGATGTCTTGAACCAAATATTTTACTTTTATTGTGTTTATTTTTTTTTTTTTTTTGAGTAAGGTTTCTACATCTATGGTCATTAGCCTGAAGTTTATTAAGTATATTTATATTTTAACTATGGGAGAGGGGTACGGTCGATTAGAACACGTGTATATGTGGTAAGGATTTATCATTAAAATGCGGGTGGTCACCCATCCGGTAAATATTGTCGCGCTGAGTACTGACCGATGCTTGACCTCAGAACACGTTTTGTGACTGAGACCAACCACCGCACCACACCAGGCCAATTTATTTGTTTAGATCGTACCATTTATTACTTAACTACTTTGCTTAAAATTAAATATCGAAAAATATTAAACCTAATAACATGACCTTAAAAATGTGTGATAAATCAATCGTCGAGGGAGACGTGTATAACTCTGGTATAATATCTGAGGATGTCTGCCTAATTGACGAAAACCGAATAATAAAGACATAAACCAGTAACTATTGAAATATGAATACTTGTTCAGTCGTACATAAAACCAGAATATTGTAACCATGAAAAAAAAACGTTCATAAATCCATTGACAAAATATTATTATTGTTATTGTTATTATTATTTTTATTATTGTTATATCTCCGTTTCGTGAGAGTCGTAAATTTTTGTTTTCGGCTTCTCGTTTTACAGCGGCTACCAAAGAATTTAGTAAGATTAGAACGGGTTCAACACAGTGGTGGACGGGAGGTGGGGAGCACAGAAGGGGGTTGGTATTTAAGTGCCGACCCGAAATGGCTAATACGATTGACAATTTATGGATAGTAAATCTGTCCAGTTTGGTCGAGTAAAAAAAAAAAAACAGATTTTTTTCTTTTCATATAATAATACATACCATTCTCTTGGCGTGCACCGTAAGGCAGCAATAAGCATACAACGATAGCCTTGCCCTTTGTTGTTTTGTGTACCCCACGGGTGCAGGACGACAAATTTTTATGACATTTTATTTATTTGATTTTTTTTTACTATTTGGTCAGCACCGTGGTATTTGTCGGTCTTGTACAATGGCCTCGACGCATTATGACCCAACATAAATTATTGGGAAATTCGTTTTCCACACAGCAGTGGGGGGAGGGGGGTAAGGACTTATAATAATTTGACGTATTTTCCAGGGGCATGCAGAGCAAAAACCAAATTAAAACCTCATCATAATTAGTTGATTATTTCTGAGTAAGTATATTATAATATTATAAAGCGTTATTTGTTTATCATTTTACGGCCTGTTAAGCTTAAATAAATCTAATCAAAGTCGTTTTGCATTGTATAAATATAAAAACTACAAACATATAATATAATGTTGTTCTACATGCGATGAATAAGGGTACTCGTGGTTCAAATCGATTATTAATCGTTTTAAATATTAAAAATTTTAATTGTTACAGTGGTGGTCTGCAATCAAAATACTCTTGATTATAATTTAATTAAACCATGAATGTTTTGAACTTTGACAATTCTAAATTGCAAATGGTCGCTTATAATTTAATTAAAAATACGAGTTCTTTTCAATCTTCAAATCATTTATTTAATACTTTTATGGTTCGGATTAAAAAAAATAATAATAATATTCTGTATTTTCTGTGATGTAGTATTTAAGAGATGGCTGTAAAAACACAATGAAAGTCTATAAAAAAATAACTTCCAAGCAATGTTCAGAGGCTTTAAAGTGTTAAGCTATAAGATCAGCAAAGATCATAATATTTGACAGAATAACTGATATTATTATAGGTTCAACTGTGAGATAAAAAATGTAATACAAAATTAGTATTTATAGAAAATTATTTCACCGCGTCAGTTATATTATTATAGTTGTTAATTCACTATAATATTCATACAGTTTATTGTTATTGATATTTTTCATAAAATAATATTAAAACCATTATTATTTCATGAAAACGAATTTCGTGCCAAAATCGTATAGAAAAAAAAATATTTACTAGGATAGGATGTCAAACGTTTCACGTTTTTATTAACTCAAATATTTCTCTAATAAACATTAACTACTTAAATTGGACTTTCAAAGACGATTTTTAAATGATTCAAATGCTTAAAAAAAAAACACATACGTATGGGTATTAGGTATTCAAAATAAACAAAATTCACGCACTGTAAAGATAGTTAATTAACATCAACAATAAATATAAGTGACATGACTATACGAGTGCAAGACGAACACAATTTAAAGGTTGAAATTCAAATTACATGGTTAAACGAATAAAATAACATTTCGTGCAGAAATCAATGTATGCAAGCGTCACTATAATAATGCCTAATAATATAACATGACTTTTAACCTAACTTCGTTTTATTTTACAGTTGCTTCCGTAAAAATAATAATTATTATTTATACATTTTTTTGTTGTACCTATTCGTCACCCGTCGCTGTGTGCTAGCCGTTTTGATATTATTATATTAATTAATATTATAATATATATTGAATCGTCGACATTGTTCGTTTTTATTTCAATTAAAATATTAACCCGTTTGTTGATTTTATGAAAAACCTTTATCTCAATGATTGTTTCATTTCACATAAAATAACATGTATATTGCAACGTATATGGCCCGAGCGTATTTGTTAAATGTCAAAACGAATGAACACAACGGTCTCAACTGACAACAACTGTCAACATCGTCGAAAAATATTATATTATTGCGTATTAAACCGTTATTCCGCGATCAGTGGAAAAAAACTCACCTCCAGTATATTATAATAATAATAATAATAATAATAATATTTGAAGGGCCTATATAAGATCATTAGATTTTCGTGTTATATCTTGATCTGCATAATAACATAAATATCAATGACATTTTCTTTTTATCTGCGCGCATACATTATTTATGTTCCACGATAACAACATAAATATGGAATATTTTCAAATAAAATTCGGCCACGTATAACTGAGATATCTTTTCGTTAACTCCCCCGTGAATTCTGTTTAAGCATACAATATTTCGTTCGCGTAAATCCACTGTCGCTTAATGCTTTGGTTTCATTTTTAGAAACTGCAAATATGTGTATAGGTAGAGGTAGGTAGGTAATACTATCGATTCTATCGAAAAGAGCATTTTTTTTCTTAATTGAACGACGAGTTTTTAAACTGCATAGGTACGCCTATTACAATCGACCGTAAATAATTTACATACCTAAACGAAATTCCAGAAAAAAAGTAAACGTTAAACGACCGAATCATTTTAGGTATTATATATTATTTTCTTAGCGGTGGTTATAATTTTAATGAGCTTGTTGAGGAAGTCTGAAAGTTCAATTCAACAGCGGCAGAAAAATCCAAATCAAAAATGTTTATTTTTTCTTTTTTATTAAGATGGCTTACTTTAAAGCACTTATACTTTACAGTTTGCCTTAAATGTGATCTGCTCTAGAGCTTCAAATCATGAGAAAAATCCTCGGTGTTTGCCGCGGTGTTCCTCCTCGTTAGGTTATTTATGTTTTAATTTTACTTCTGTACAATTTAAAATTCACGTTCAAAAATTATTTTTTTTGTTCGTTTTAATTTCGAAAGTATTATTCCACGGAAAGCACAAAAGTCCTTGAAAATTACCTTATCGTTGATCAAGTTAAAAATGACACTTGACATTTGAATAATATATCGGTTATAACTTTAAAAAGTTGACTGTTACGTAAAAAAAAACTGCTCAACTATTCTTGAATCTCATTTTGAAACAATACATATATACAACGGTTGATTATTTTAATATTACAGTATAAAATATTCAAGTTTTTCCCCTAAAAGTATTTTATAACAATATTTAATATATGTCAAACGTTAAGATTTTATGTAGAGAAATTACAATGGCAGAGTATTGTGTTTATGCAGTTTTATGCTTATAACATAAATAAATAAATAAATAATATTTTCAGATGATTATATTCGCAGTACCTACAATAATAATATTATATAGGAATGGATACAACTAAAACAAGATTTGCCATTTTTCCCGAGAAGTTCAGACTAAAAAATGTAATTGCAAAAGTACGGTGCGTATGGGCAGCACACCTATCGTTTAATTAAAAAAAGAAAATAATGTCTGGTGTTTGAATGATGAGTTATAATAATTCCAGTTAGAAATTTAAAAAAATAATTACCCAGGGTGATTGATGGTGCCTACGAACAAATCGGGCAAAACCATCCGTTAGAATAAAATAATATAATAACAAATTAGTTGTATGATATTATTACGTGGACCTCTGTGGTTCCATTTTTATTTTTTTTGGCCGAGAGTGTACCACTACCACGGTTGGCTCGTATATATCTACCTATATAATATTATTATAATATATACTGCCTGCAGCCACGTATATAGTTTGGTTCCGTGTCATTCGATTTATTAAACAACAACAATCGTCGTTTATAACTACCAAGGCGGAAAAATAGTACGTTTGTGGTAAACGACGAAGGCAAAACGGTGGTGGGAAACTGTATTATTATTGTGGTGACCGTGATGAATATTATTGTTGTACTTAATCGGAACCGGTAGATTCTCACTGACTCGGAAACGCCGCCGCCGGAAGATTGCACGGTTACAATGTATAGGTATATTAATTAACGTCTGATTTTTCACTATTATTTTTACATTTTTCCGGAACCGTAAAAACGCAAGAAGATTTCGGCAATATTCTGTTCGGAGCTATGGGACTCGCGAGTGTTGCGCGGGTATCGTCTCGCAGGTATAGCACTATACTTTAATATTATAATAGATGTATAATACACATTATTATTATGAAGTTATCGTAACTCGAACCAGAATGGGCCACACTCGCCGCACTCGTCACTCCTTCCCGAGAAGCTGTCCAGTATGCGACGCATGCAAGGAAAACCTTTCAATCGACCGAAATACGCCGAAGCGCGGACTATCTTTACCAACACAACTATAAAACACACCGAAACACATTTTTCCATATATCGTAAATCTAAGCAGATACATTACCCGATAAATTGTTAACACCCGTAAATATTTCATTCTGTTTTTTTCGACCTGTTTTTATTTTATTTTCTCTGTTTCTGGTACATACTATAATAGAACTACGCTGCAGGCCAATAACACACGGTGTCGAAGCATTTACTTTGAGTACAAAAAATATACTATCGTGACATACGGGAGTAGTGCTATGGTGTTGCGGCAGTCGGCTTTGACGATTCTTCGACCAGGAGAATCGCTCCGTCGTCGTCCTTATTATTATTATTATTATTATTATTATTATTATTATTATTATTATTACTATTATCGTCACTATTGACATACGTCGAGTGTGTGCACGATATGATAATATTTTATACGCGATACGCATATTATCCTTTCGTGTCCGGTGCAGTGTTCTATGGCAGGCCATACAGAGTATACGTCAAAATAGAGTGTCGGCCGAGCAGCAGCCGCCTCACCGGTCCCACGATGTATCAACAAAATACGTATATACCTACTGCAGGTGCCTATAGCCAGCCGATCCCCGGTACGAGTACGATAATATTATAATAATACGATATAATATATTATGAAACAGGCACCCATACACTCCACTCATGCTCGTCGCCAGACTTTACAAGTCCGTTTAAGACTCGACGTGGGCGTGCACGACGGTCAGAGTGTGTGTGTTGTAGTATAGTTATACACACGCCGTAGTCGTCGTACTCGGCTATTATATAATATAGGTATAATAGGTACATATAACGCGCGCGCGCACACACACACACACACACACACACACACACACCCATCATAATATGTGTAATGTCATATCAACGCGTGTAGCTCGTGTACGGTTGTTATAATAATATCGTACAAGTATATTGTGCGGCTGAAGAGAACTCGGCGATATTCGATGACTCATTGTTAACATATCATTACACACTCCCAATTTGTCATAATTGAGAACGTGAATAGATTTTTTTTTTTTTATATATTCTTATTGATTCGAAAATAATCATCGTTCGTGCAGAACTCGAGTCTGGGAGGGTGCACACGACGCTGAGACCAGATAGGTAGACACACACACACTCGCACACACGCTGCACAATCATGGTGCCCACGATATGTACAGAGGTATACGACCACCGTCGTCGAGTCTTCTTTACTAGATTACTTTTGTTAATGGAGCGAAAGTGGAGAGGATATCTGTTGACAAAACGGTCGTCGATTGTATTATCACCGTGTGATATCGTACATTGTTATTATATAATATTAAACGCGTTTCTCGGCGATGTACAATGATAATAATAATAATAATATCCTCTGCGACAGAGAGCTGCAGCAGTGGTGGGCGTCCCGTTGAACAACACTCGCACACATCATCGTCGAAGATGGGAAACACTTATTATTCCCAGACTGAAGGCGTATTTATTTTTCATTTTTTTTTTTTTTGTGGTCCCGGAATAGGAAACTATTAAAAAAAATGCACTACCCCTCTGTATTATTATTTTATCTCTCTTTATACACTCAGTTTTTGCGTGCAATGCAAACATAATATTATATGATATAGCAATCGTCTTCGCAAAACATTGCCCGAACGTCGGCCTGTGCCATCACCGAAACGTTCGTATCTGCTGCACTGACCGTGTTGCGATTTCAAGTTCCGTATTAAAACTTGATAATAACCCTCCAGGCCCCTTAAAATCGTAATCGGTCCACAGTGAACGTACTTCGGCGATATTGTATCGTTTTCGCAAGTCCACGAGATGTATATAGGTACTCGTAAATCATCAAAGTGTCAACGTCAAACGTCGTCGGTAGTACTGCAGTTCGATCTGATTTCCGTTTACCCAGTCATAGGTTGTCGCGTCAATGTCACTCGTATATCGTGCGGTGTTTTATTTGCATAAATATAGGTATGATGAAGGCGTCCCTCTTTTCACTCGTTTGAAAAAGTCCCGTGGGCCTACTCAGTGAAAGAATAGCAGTGAAACGGATTGTGGAATTTATAAATGCAAGAACTCAATTTAAAAAAAAAAACGATGAAGGTACACCTGAACTTTCTTTTTTAAAAGCATTATTTCAGATTTTTTTAATTAAATGATACAAATCAACGTCAATTCAAAAAAATTGTGTTGAATACCATATTGATCAGCTCTTAGACAGCCAAGAAAAAATACACTGTATTTAAATGAAATGCCACCGCACAATAAAGAGCCACGTACTAATATTAGACCTCACTTATCAACAGATCAACAGTTTAGTGCAAATAATCAACCTCAGAAATTTAATGCAATTCAGTGCATTGCCAGTTCTCCAGACTTTACCTAGTCGGATAGTTGAAGTTCTTATTTACATTAATATGGTGAATTTTTCATTCATAAATTATCATTAAAACCATTGTTACAAACTGAGTAAACTTGTGCAGTGTTAACTCGTTTTATTACGATAATTATATAACAATAAAAATTACTTACATATTAAGTGCATTGCAAAAAAAAAATATACATCTAATTATTCAGAATTTATTATTATCAAAGGCACCAATAAATTCGTTTCGGGAGTGATACATTTTCTGAAATTAGTATCAGGTTTTCGAAATTCATTGTAGAGAATTTCTAGAGTACTATATCAAATGTGTCAGTGCTCAATCGCGTAAAATTTTTAAACTTGCATTCGTCATTTCGAAGTTTATATACGAATAAAAAATGTAATCGTATCATTTTCTGTTCGAGTTTTAAGGATGAAGTTTTTTTTATTTTCCTCCTGTTCAGTTTCCCTCGAAAGAAACCATAAAATAGCAACAGTAACGTAGTCGTCCTCGACGGGCGACCGATTACTCTGATACGACCAACTGTGTTTCATCCATATAGTGTGCGATCACAATGCGTTATTATGACTAAAAGCAAAATAACCGAACACGACTAAAATATTCTTCCTCCAGTCAATTTTACTTTACCAGTCACCCTACGCGGACTGAGCCCCCTACGAAACATGAACTCGTTTTATTACGCCGGTTAGGAGTGTCACGCAAGTGTTTATATAGTGTCGTAACCACGCGGCATGTGTAAACCGTCGTCGGTATAGTTTTACTAGCGCTTCGATTCGGCTTACTCTTCGTCATCGACACGACAACAATAATCATTTCTTCGACTAATAACGATATTATTGCTCGCCACTTTTTTGCCCTCAGTTTGGAGTTTCGGACGTACACCTAAATCCACCCCTGTTGTAGCATTCGTAACGCGACCCCGTGTCGTGCTGCGTTCTCGTAGACAATTATTATTATTAAGCAACGGCTCTAAAGTGTAAACCAAATTTTATGGACGATAAAAACGTCGGCGGTAAATCGTAACGCGAAAATAGTTTACACGATCTCGAGGTGGGTATATTTACCCGTGTAAAATACCTACACCTCTACAAAGTAATATTGTTGTAATGGCGGAAAACGCGCCGATAGAAACGTTTCGTTTTCCGGGACGACGGCCGCGGCGCCCTCAAACCGATAAAAATAAAACGGATTTAAGTTTGTTTTTCATAACACGCGAGTTATTTATGATTATTTTTTTCGTTCGTTTCAAACGTTTAATGCGCCTCGCTTTGGACTCGCCGTCGTCCCCGGCCTAGGTCTAACCTTCCACGCATACCAGCGGGATAATAATAATAATAATAATAATAATAATAATAATAATAATATAAGTCATGCGTTGCATACGAATATAATATAATGTAGGTACCTGCCTACTTACGACGACCAACTCCTACTCGTCGATCCTTTCATCCGATACGGGTAGTTGTAGTAGTAGCCGGTAAACCGCCGCGGCCGGGAGACGAAGACTCGGGTGTACACACGGTGATATTTTATTATTATTATTATTATTATTATTATCGTAGTAGGCACGGAGGTATAGGTACAACATCAATTACACACGAGAGGAGCTGCTTAGAAGAAATGATAATAACACACAGATATTATTATGAATGACCGGCTGCGAGATGGTATCGCATGCTGAGACATACCGAGCACAACGATAATAATATTATATTATGTGTAGAGGCATAAGTGGTCGCCGGCAAGAGAGACGGACGAATACAAATGTAACGGCTATCCGATTGTGTTTGTGTGTGTGTGTGTGTGTGTGTGTGTGTGTGTGTGTGTGTGTGTGTGTGTGTGTGTGTGTGTGTGTGTGTGTGTGTATTCCACCACCGGTTCTCGTATCCCGCGACCAGGTCTCGCAGCTTTCCACCGCACTCGAATAATAATAAAAATGATAATAATGATGATAATATTATTATATTATGATACTCATATTATATTATAGCCGTCGTCTTCTCGTTCTCGTACAATAATAAAATGCTAACAACGATTATTATTATTATTGTTGCGCGGCGGCAAAGACTGTATGTAAAAGCACATGCGCACAAAACACTCGAGCACATACGTTTTATATATACTTAATAAAGTGATTTATGTATTCGTGTACCTGTACATATATATATATTATGTGTTATGTATATTGTAACGTACACATAGGTATCTGGTATGTGATATAATATATACATGTGTATTTACGGTTACCGCGTTCTCTAGCTGTTTCATATTATAATATACCTACGACGACATTATTCAAAACCAACCGAGTAGGTTCTATCGTGTTCGGTTTTGGAGCGCGGCGTTTTTTCGTAATTTCGCAAAACCTTTTCGACAATGTATATGATTGTCTTGTCGATACTATCAAACGCCTCCACCACCGCCACCGCCATCGCCGTTAAGCGATCGTCGTTTTGTTCGATTTAAAAGCTTCGAGGCGTGACCGAAAGGGACACCACACCATACATTACCGCAAGCTCGCTCTATACACACATACATAGTATATGCATTTACATGTACGCATAGAGACGTCTATATATATATATTATATCGATTATTCGACAAAAAAATAAAATCTGACCGTTTTTGTCGCAGAAAGTATGTCGAACCGCGGCATATAATTATCATATGAATAATTCCAAACACCATAACATACAATATGCCTTACGATATATACTCCATATATATATATATATACATTCATAATGTATACTGTAATACATACGTCCACGTAGCAAGTATAGAATTATCGACGACCCGAGTTTTCGTATTACGTTGTGCGTAAGGTCGTATTTCTTTCATTTTCCCGTGTAAAACCTACGACGGCCGTATATTATAATATTTTCCAAACATCTTTATTATCTTCTGTCAACTTACTCATTGCAGTGTGAAACCGCATCGGCTACGAGGCCACACCACGCCATGGACGCGCGCACATTAGCGACATCAACAAAATATCGTGCTCGCACAAAATAAAACACGGGTGTTGGTACCGAGTTGTTTTCGTTTCAATTATATTTCGTGGATTTCGTTTCAAATTCTTCCCGTAACACTGCAATAATAATATTATTTTTTTTCGATCGTTTCGATTATTTGACATCACGACTACGGCCAACGATGATGATTTGAGCTCCACACCTCAATCGGGCCGATTCGAATGACATTTCTTTTATCGTATTGCGACTATAATGCATAGGTAGGTGCCGTTATAGCCGGTTTACCAGTATAAGGTGTGATGAAATAAAACGATTGTATTCCGTGCACAACGCGGTTGTTATTGCTGACAAAAACGTGGCACGCAAAATGTTTAAAATGTGTGAAATACACGTTTTTGTCAACAAATGTTCACACAGTTAATACTTGTTATTTCGGATTTCAAACGCATTTCACTCACTGGCCGAGGGCTCTTACTCGCATATTATAATAATTGTATTTGCACTGCGGCAAAATATTAATACTATAGCTGTTTACGACTGAGCAGCAGCAGCAGAGTTACATCATTCGCCCCGTCGTCTTCGTATTTTACATGCACTTGCAAAATATTGCATTTCACGTCCGGGACGATGTTTTATTAAAATAATCAGAACAACGTCGGTTATTATTGCACGTGCCGTATTCGTAGACTATATGCGCATTCCGCCGGACGAAACTTTCGGATCAAAGTCGCCGCAAATTGGGCACGCCGACCGCGGACAACATATTATACAATCCCGTCGACGGATCGCGTCCGTTAAGGTATATAATGCTACACAATCGGTTTTACATTAAATACGATATATATACGCGGGCGTAGTAAAATCGCAATCGCTGGTAAAATGTGTTCGGCGCTGGTACGCGGTATGCGATGTGGATATGATATGAATAAGGCGTAGATGGGTAGGTGTGTGTGTGGGGGGGGGGGGTCTGTGCACTGCAGACTATTGCGGTTAAAATGTAAACGACGACGGGCCGACGCGTTTTATGGGTATATATATATTTCTCACTTAAAACCATTCGTTTTCAGACCGGTGGCAATACGATTTTAAGGACTCGTTCGAGTGTGCCAAAACCGTCGTGTGCACCTTTCCGCCCGCGGACTGTACCGTTCACGACCACCGTATCCACACTGCGCATATCTCCGCTACTGCCCTTCCTACATTGCTCGCTAGTTTTACGACTTTTCGCACATACGCGTCCTATTTCTTACGCGTGTGTGTGTGTGTGTGTGTGTGTGTGTGAACGACAACGAAGTACCTGAGTATAAGTAGGTGTCTCTCGTTCCTGTTCTCCTATTCTCGCTCGCTCAGACTCGGTCTCTTACTCTCTTCCGCCTCTCACTCTCTCGGCATCCCTCCTCGCCTTACCCCTCACTCTATATCCATCTAGATTTTCGCTACGTCTTTAAACGGGTGCGTTACCTAGGTTTTCGGATCCGGTAACAATATATGGTTGTTATAGACGACGCCAAACGATTATGGTTCAACTTCAGATGTCTCCCGAAAGCTGATAAGTCGCGGGGCAACGGGACTAGGTGTGTGTGGTTTTTTTTCTCCTCGTTTTCCCGGATTTATTGAAATGACCCCGACGGCGATTGTGCTATATATACAGCTGCGGTATAAGATGCGCAGTATACGTATACCTACACTATAGTGTATAACGCTTAAGCTGTTTGAAAAACAGAAAAGGGTATTCCAACAACCCGAACACGTGATCTCGATCTTATCGCGCCTCAGACGAACAGGATTAGTTTGTACTTCTTCAATTATTACCTCGCTTGACTTCATGCGCAACTACGACGATAAAGTAAAAGTTAACGTGGCGAGAAATTCAACTACCGGATTATAAACTCTCTTCCGCCCTTGCCAAGATAAAGCTATTTTTCGTAAGTGTACACTGGTTTTTCCTGTGAATTGCATCTGGGTAGTAAATTATTATACCTAATGATATTAATAGTTTTGATTTAATTTATCTATACATCAGTACAATTTACATAACTATAAGCACTATTAAATAAACAGACCAATAGAAAATTTGTATGACGATCTCTGAGTATTTTTATAGTATAGTGAGTTTGTCGATTTTTCAATATGAAAAACAACCAAAATAATATTTAAAAAAAAAAACCAATAAATCGGTAAGTACCACCTATATATTATTAATAGATATAAATAATATTACAGTATTTACAATGACTACTATTATATCAATAATCACCTCTAGAAAAAATGCATATCAAATATATCACCGCAACAATAATATGACCAGACATCTAAATGTGCATGTACCTAGTACCATAATTGAATGATGTAATGAAGAGTGTTTAACATATGATTATGAAACGATGATTATGCAATTAAAATTCGATTTCATTAAAAATGACGAAAATACAATCACAATTTTGCTGCTATATTATTATTATGGAGGTATGGAGAGGTACAAATATACGACGAAAATGCTTCGACAGCGGCTCTGTAGTTTATAAGAACTTTCGGTGACTAGTAATAATTTTCATTCGGTAATATATCTGTACGTTTCAGGTGCATATAAAACTGCAGTATAATGTATTATGCGCCGTGTTCTTTTGACCGTTTTCCTTTTGTTTTCGGTGACAGTCAAAACAAAATATCCCGAATTCGAGTACAATAGATAATATTATGATATCACCAAGACAATTAATATGCGTCAACGATTCATAGGTTGCGAAAATCGATGTGTGTAGGACGCAAAGGCATTAAGATATTGTACTACATACAATATTATAAAGACATCCAGCGTTTTGGAATAAATTCCGATGTGATGAATCCAATGAACTGATGTGACGTTATGTTCGGTCATGTAAAAAAAAATAAAAAAAACTTGTTTTGTGTTAATTCAGATGTATAAGTACTTACTAATTAATTCAACAACAAATGACTCGCGTCTGTCAATGAAACGTAATATAAATAATAATAATACATTATTTGGTGAATAATTCTTTAGCATTTTGAAGAGTGCCTATTTGCATAGTAATATTATTAAAAGTAATTGAATACTTAGTACAATACTTACAAGACAGTTTAATAATTATTAAGATACTTTAATTTTAAAAGTGTTCTACAAGACTATATAGAATGGCATAGTTATACTGTAATATTATAGCTTTGTGTATTCTCCAAGCACTAATTTAGCACTAAAAATTCGCAGTACAGGGGGAATTAGTGCTTATAATGATGGCTCTACCTGCACGGACCTGTATATACGACACAATTTACTCAAATACTCCAGACTGGATATAATGTAATGATGACAAAATTTATATTGAGTGCATTTATAACCCAAAAATACAGATTCCCGGCGGCGAACGGATTAAACGCTATGACGACGTGTTTCCGATGTGCATCAAACGGGTCGATTATCGCATTATTTTTATTTTTATTATTATCATCATCATCGTCGCCTGTCGCTGCATACAATAATACGTCCTCGTGGAAATAATTACTTGGAAGTGTGCAGATCTCGCACAATTGACTCGACTTCCTGGCAATAACTCGCATATTATGTAGCGGTACGGGCGTACACACACGCTATAGACACTATACTGCGGGTGGGCAAGAGAGACGTAATGATATTTAATACACCTACGAGTATTTCTCGTATTTTTCCGGGGCTAACTCCGCCGTCCGTTCGCGTCCGCCGTCTACTCCGCCATTTCTGCATTGTATTTTCTATGCGTTTTCCGGGTACCCGTCTGCAAACAAACACACACACACACACACACACACACACACACGCGCGCGCGCGCGCGAAGGACGACAAATCGAATTGTCTCTACCCGCCGTTTTATCGTCAACTGGAAATTGTATTTGCGTATACCTACGGTTCGCGAGTATAAGCGTAACGAGAATGAAATGAAGAACTGTACTTCTCATTAAAACAAATTGCTTTGACGGGGGAAGAGTGAAAACTCATAGATTTATAAAATATTTAAAACAATCGACAAACCGAATATAACCCGCATAATAACACAACCTGCACAATGCATGCGTTGTATAATAATGTACAACAGTGTGAGATGTGATGTGAGGCTGTTACTCGTTATGTGAGTTATATTATTTTAAACTTTGATCGGTTTAATTGTTAGCTTAAATTGATGTTAAGTAATAAGATAAAAAAAATTAAGTTGTAACACGATCTTAAATATCGTATATGTACTTAAAGTGACATAACGTACATCTAAAAAAAAAAACAGAGGATATAGCTGATTAGCAATCCGCTATATATGTAATGTAACAACCGATGAACAACCTTGTCCTTATTGAGTGAGGATAGGTCACTGTGTTAAATTTGCATTCAACAATAAATCAACGTACAAACGATTCAGATAGTCGACTACCTGTCAGTCTATATTCTTATGAATATTTAGTTTCAATATGTTATATTGGTATTAATAAACGTAATAACACAGCTCGTTTCAGGGTAAACCTCTATTATAAAAACAATGTCGTCAAAATTCGAATGACAAATGCCATAAAAAATGGTTTGTGGTTTTGTGCTCGTTCTGTTAAGTACCAGTAAAGCAAAAACACATGATTAATAGTGTATTATACGTATTTAAATTGAAAATGTTCGCAAGCATTCTAAACTACAAAATAATTTGTAAGTTCTAGTAAGTATATGGTGGAGTTTCGTGAACATTTTTAACTCCAAACGCTTGTAAAAAAAATGTGTGAATTATTGTGTATTTTCGATTTTTTTAACGACTGTTGGAACAACTTATCCGATAACCAATAACATATTATAATCGTTCCGCCAATGGACTTGGAAATCATAATGGATAATTTAACCCAAGACGCATTTGTTTTTAGATTATGAATAGGTACCTATATACTGTTGTTTCGCCGCCCGACATAGGTGGTACATTCATGCAGCTTCTATATAATTATTTATTGTTCGTTTCGTGGATAAAAACATTGTGCGTGTTTGAGGAGTGTAAGTATATTAAATGTAATGAGTCATTACTAATGGCCGTTGTCGAGACGACGACGTTAAAAGGTGCGTACCGGTGAAATCGAAATACTATAATCCAATAATAGAAGGATAAAGAAAACACGGCTCGTGTGCGTATATTAATGACATTTTACGATCGAGAAAATGGTAACGAGCTATACCGGAGCACAGGCACGACGCAAACTGTTGTGAAAATATAACCTTTATGGGAAATCTGAAATAATGAAAATATACACAAGAACTCGAGCTCAAATTTTATAAAAGTAAAAAAAAAAAAAAATGTTTTCTCGTGAATAGACCTTTACAGAGTATATACATATATAGTATATAATATACAATGGTTTATAAATCCATTCAACACACTGACTATGGATGAGTGGTTCTCAATACAAATATTGGCTTTATCGGGGTTTTATTCATTTATTTAATTTGTATAAAGATGTACGAATCATTTTCTATTTTAAAGTTTTCATAACTTTCCCTCGCTCTCTTAAATAATAATATATAAAAAATTTTCTTCGGTTTTGGTTTTCAAATGGAAACCCCACAGTCTCGCACTTAGTGTTTCAAAGAAAGGATAGACAATACATTTCCTGATACATTCGAATAACAAACAAATGGGAAATTAATAATAAACATTTAAAGTATAGGAGCGGAGGTAGCAAGTGTAAACATAGTACAATAATAATTGTATTATATTTTTTCTCCTCTTTCTTCATAACTTGCTTCTAACCAAATTGTTACTTAGGTATACATTAATACAATATTTTATGAAATCTTAGTTTGTTTTAAAATTATAAAATAGAAAATATAAGTGATTAGATACCGTTTATAATATTATTAAATATTATAAAATATGCATATTTAATAATATTCAGTATTCAATTATGCATATATTATATATATATATTTTATATTTTTGTTTAAAATGGAGTAACAATAATTTTTGGAAACTTAAATTAAAATTGAAATGTATAATAATAACAATTGAAAAAAATCTATAGTTAAACTAGAATGTTCTAATAAAATATTAAAAATCTGGTATATCACAAAATACAATGTAGGGTAGTATACATTTTATTGCAATTAGGTATCGGATATTATATGTTAAAACGTGATAACATAATTAGTTATTACTAGTCCGTATTATTGTATAATATGTATTATATTATAATTTACAGTATAATCAAAAGTCAAAATGTATATTTAAACCGTATAAAATATGGTCTTAACACACAGACTTAAATATTTGAAAACAGCTACTATATACGTATAGCCTTGTTATGCCTTGCTGCCCCGTTTTTGATTAAAATAACGGCGGCGCCTATGGTGCAAAATACATTGTTATCAATTAAAACCAACGCGCAGCGGTAAACGACCCGATTTCGTGTTAGACGGTCGTCCAATGTAATATTCATCAATAATTATAGTCTTGTGCACACACACAATGCGATATACGACAATCTAACATATATTATAATGCCAACGGCTGAGTGGTGTTTCAACGAAGTACACGTAAGTATATTATATAAATATGACGTAGGTACTATGACTATTAATAACATACAAGGTGTTTCTTTAAGCGTGATCACCCTATTTTTAAGCCTGAATTATACATGTATTAAAAATTCTGATTTTTTGAGTGTTTCGATGTAGGTATCTAAATCGAAATTGAAACGAGTAGTTTTTGAGTTATTTCACTTTGTGCACGAAGGACAATACGTCTCCAGGCGGTAATTGGGGGGGGGGTTCTTATTTGGAAAATAGAAGTTTGTACAGCCACAGGACATTCCTCATAATAATAGTACAAAATTAAGAAGAATTCGATAATACGGCCTTCGTGTACATATACTTGAAAATTCTAAAAATCATAATTCGAATAAATAAGTGTTATTAGAGGAAAAATGGGGGGGGGGGGGGTGATCGTGTTTACAAAATCACCCTGTACAATGCTCTAACAATATTCGCTATGGACACTATATACTGCTGCAGTACCTAGTAGGTTTATACGATTACAACGAGTTCTAACGCCTATATACATTTGATGGTAATTTTGAGCTGTGGTTTTCCTGCAACGGAAAATTCGGGTGTTCTAAAGTGTGCTCGAAATAATAGAAGGGTTAAGGTGATTTTTAACCGGTCTTATAAAAATAAAGTCTTCGTTATTGTCTCGTGTATATATATACATCACACACAAAGCAACCCTTAGGTAAGGCCAGACGGCCGGTTTCTCACATAACCTATTATTGTTTTATGCGTGTTCACACACGCACACAAGTATATAAAATATATATATATATATATATCGAGAGCTCGCCTTGAGTGTATCTGCCGTGGTTGTATACGTGCAGGTATGACGTATGTGTTTTTTGTATTTTTTTTTTTTTTTAAGCGTGGGCGTATCACTATGTTTAAAGAGCTCGGACATCATAACGATAGGTTTTAAGGAACCTCTCGAAAAAGAAATGATCGATCCACTCCAATATTAATACCTGTCATTTTCGAAGACACAAACATATAATAAAAATTGGTTTCCAGGGCGCCGCCCGCATTAAATTTGTAAGATAAAAAAAGGCACGAAAAAAAAAAAACGTATATATAAGGACAAGACCGCATTATTGATTCTACGTGACGTATCATTAGAGTACGTTTGGTAATTAATACTTTTGGGTTTCACATATTGTGTGCACATACATACATATATATATTTATATATATAGTGGTAAAATATTGAAATGGTATAAAAAGGACTCGCCCCGCAGGGTCCCATGACCACTAATGAATAGCTTTGCGGTGGATAATGTGTTCACCTTTTTCCGGATAAATGCAGCGTGCACCTATTCGAGATAATAATAATTCCAATGCAGGCGGACGATAACGACGGATGCAAATCACACGAGCCTCTGGGAATCGACCGATTCGGGGGGGAAAAAAAAAACGACCGAGAGGTTGGATAAGGCGCATACTGCATGTATATACTTACCCACGTCGATTCCTTTGTTCGCTGTCCTCGATCACTCTGGTACATACATTATAATAGGTATATATATATAGGCGTACCCCTCAACGAGTGCACAACAAATCGTACTCGGTTTATTTAATATTATATATATAATATATATATATATACATGTATATTATAGTATGCTCGCAAATAATATTATAATGACAACGATGTCGTATAATAATAATAATAATAATAACGATGATGATGATGATGATGATGATACACAAAAAGGGAATTCTAGCTGGCTGCCGAAAAAATCATTGCAAAAACGGGGAAAAAAATACGACGCCAATAATTGCCAGTCCTTTTGGCAATCGACGGGATGAACAAATATGTACAATAATATAATAATATGTGGTTGTGGTATTATATGTATACGGTGGCGGTCTAAATCGCAGAGATTTCACGTCGCACTGTTAAAATATAATAACGATATTATTATTGTTGTACGGACATTGTAATAATTTCGCATAAGCGTATATTTTGTTTTTTATTTACATAATAATAATGTTATGATGCCTAATGTGTGGTTATAGTTATTATTATTATTGAAATCGTAAGTTTTCTGTGTAGCGTTTCACGATTATTACGGTTTTAATGGAAATATATCGCAAAACCGCGAATAATTTATACGAACACCTCGAGTATATGCCGATATTGTTTATTCATTCGAAAAACGTTTTACGATCGGAAGTTTTATTTAATAAACTTTGTTTACAAAGCTCTCCTGCAGCACTTCAAAAACGGCCGAAAGAACAAATTGGACGATTTACAGACCATATTATTATTATACATTATAATGATGATAATGATTTCGATATAAAGTGATAACAAACAAAACGCGTATTGTATTCAAATTTTTTAAAGAGCGGCGCATCGCGGCGAATAGACTTAAATGTCATGACATTGCGCATTTCTGTTATTATGCGTCGGGACTCTAGCTGTTCTCGATTTTATGAATGCACATGATAATACGTTAAAAGTGAATATACCTACCTCGATATGTTTGTAATACACTATTTCTGCAATATTATAGTACACGATTTATTGTCAGTCACGATATGACGCGACTAGAAAATAAAAATCTCATGGTTTTTTTTTTTACTTCGATCCGTCGTTTATAATATTTCGATATACCACTCGGAGTGGTTGAAGTGCTGTATACCTGCAACCCGCCTAGCTGATGTAACATCGCGGTAACCGAACGCATCATGATAATATTTTATTCTAATAGTTACAATAATAAAACATAATATTTAATAAATCGACCACTGCAGTGAATAATTATGATGATAGTGTAATCAAAACGGCGTATCGGCTTAACCGCGTCGTTTCAGCTTTAAAAACTATACATGAGACATACGACACTATATACGCGCGTTTAATATAATTTATCTTCACTCGCACGCCGATCGACACGATCGCTCGCACTGAGTAGGTCAGTTCGTTTTATATCGTCAGAACCTACGGGGGGGGGGGGGGGGTTGGGGGGGGAAGTGGACGGATATAAATAAAGGACATCGTCGTGCATAATATGTTGTTGGTTCCAGTCGAATTCTGCAGTGCAAAATTAACCACACGCAGTATAGGTAACCCAACCCGGTATATGCCGCGGCTATATAATATGTGACCATTAAAACATGATATTTTGTGAATTTGTGATCTCTCCGGCCGGAACCGGCTCGACCTGCGCGCAATCGTATACATATTATTATAATAATTTACAAATGAAATCGATATTAATACATCGTCGTATTGTCGACTGTAATCCGTCGATAATTCGCGGGATCGCCTTTCCACCGAGCCCGGCAGTCCGATATCCGCGCGACGGTAATATTATTATTAT
This sequence comes from Myzus persicae, assembly GCF_001856785.1. Classification (NCBI taxonomy): domain Eukaryota; kingdom Metazoa; phylum Arthropoda; class Insecta; order Hemiptera; family Aphididae; genus Myzus; species Myzus persicae. The sequence goes on along the minus strand of NW_019101948.1, from coordinate 205,919 downwards.
TATTATTATTATTATTAATTATTTCCAACTGCACTCATTATGAGTGTGTGACGCACTATATTTTTCAAAACAACAACACCTCACTCTGGCCGGCCGAAGCCCTCTCGTTAATTATGCGAAGTATATACAATGCCAACAATAATATTTCTCAGCTTAAATCTGTAATATTATAGAAGTCTGAACACGAGAGCTTATTGAGCTCGTTGATCATATGCACATAATATTGTGCTTTGGATTTATAATAATATTATATTACCTATATTGTGTGCTGCGGGTAAGGCCGACGTGCCTATTACACATTAGAACTCCTATTATATATAGCCGGTAGGAGGTGCCTCTATATTCATATATATACGCGTAGGCAATGCAGCCGCCGTGCACGAGGAATGCCTCGCGACGTTTATCATTTCACATTGAAATGTACGATCTAAGGGTCATTACAACTATACGACTGCATAATGTTATATTATTATCGGACCGTATTGTCTTTTGATCGGCTCGCGTATTCCCAAGGAGACCGTCGTCGTCGCCGTCGTAGTCGCAGCGCCTCTTGCACGGCTATTGTGAGTGGGTACCTTGGCCAACCCGCTACTGCTGCTGCTACTTAGGGGGGCGCCCGCAAAGTCATGGCGATTTTTTACCCGTTCGTCTCCCCCCCCCCCCCCGGTCGTTTGCGCGCGACATAAATATAACGATCGTCCAAAAATCGAACACTATTATTATGACCGATCCGGCACGGTATAACGATACGGTGCGGCGGCCTGGAGGACATGCGTATTATGCCCGGAGGCATGCGAGGACTGCAATATTGTTGTTTCACTTGTTTACCTATAGTTAGTGTGTGTAAGCCGTAGGCATGTATGCCAAACATAGAAACGGACACTATTACACCGGAGGAGAAACAATAATAATATAATAGTACAACAGATGATGTATTTCCTTCGTCGAATTCGTCGCAAGCGTATACTCCATCGCTCTCTCCGAAGAAAAAACACGCTTTATGCTTATGTATAATATGGTATAATGTACATAATGTACGCGCACGAATGGAACCAAAATATTATCATTCGAGCACATAATTATGCGCAATATGATATTATATCACGTTGTCTTGTGACAACGTTCGACCGTTCGCGTTAACCGTTTGCTGCCCGAGGTAGGATACCGTATACACACTGTAATAATGCCATGCAGCTAAATGATATCGTAATTAGACAGCTGTGCGGTGGTCCGGTATGACATGCTTTCGACAACTGACGACGAATAATATTATTCCGGATACCTGGTTGACGTTATATTATTACTCTGAACGCGCTTTTTCAAACGTGGCGGCAAACAGACAACGGAGGACGCTCTTTCGGTCGGCCGCAGATATCACATTGCAAAACGAACGAACGCAAAATCAATGAATTCTTTATTCGAAATCAGACTCTATATGACTATATAGTTTGATTGCAGGACCTGCGCCGCCAACGACGAGCGAGTGTCGGTTTCACATCACTACCCGTTTGCACTTAACTGCAGGCGGCATACCCATAATATACTGCAGTGCATATTAACAATTGTTTATGTAATTATTTCGATTTCTAAACAAATCGAATGATGAAAAAAAACAACTGTATAGGCACCCAAACGCGCAAACTCTCGTCCGTATATTGTTACGTCATATATTATGCTGAATGCGCTCGACCGCACCGTCACATCTCCTACAGAGTACCTCGTACACTACATAATATAATGTTGCCGAGGGTTACGATGGGTGACCGAGTGCAGGTGGTTCGCGAGTGCGATAACAATGACATTATTGTTGTTATATTATTATTATATTGCTGTTGTATTATTAAAAGACGATTGGGATGGGTGCAAAACGATTTCGGCCGCGACACCCTAGCAGCCGAATCGGCTCGGCGGCGGCGGTGGCGGGAATTATAATATATTATGCTCGTCCCGCGCAAAGCCGATGCGGACGATAAATTATACGTTTATGTTTTTGTAGGCGTGAACCGCGCGCGTTTTCACGGTGGGATTTAATACGTTAGACGGGCCGCGGTAATCATCTCGGAAAGTTTACCGGGACATAATTATACGGCCGTTTAATTAAAACCGCCGTTTGGTTGAGTGCGTGCGTGTGTATGCGTGTGCGTGTGTGTGTGCGTGCGTGTGTGTGTGCGTGGTTTTTGTACGATAACCGCGGTATAGTCGTGAGTCGCGTGCATTGATTCGGGTTTGCGTATATATATATATATATATATATATGTATATTATAGCCGCCACCGTGTCTCCCGGTCGGCGACGACGCCCCGACCGGAGTGAGGTATATATTGTAGACCAGGTACTACAACAACCGCGGTCGTATTATAGTGCGCAATACCATATTATACTTACGACGCAGTTTTCGGGACGATCACCCCAAAAAACCAACCGGCGCCGGCGATTCGGTTGTAAGTGCGCAATATACAAGAACTGTACAACGCCGCTGGTGACGTCTATTAATGCAGATGGTACAGCTGGTGGGTGTAATGAGCACCGCGGTCGCCAAGCGTTGTTCGGAATTTAATTAGCAATTAGTAATTAGTAATTACGTGTTTCATCGCGATCGCGGGCGGTACTTGTGTGTGTTTGTGTTTGGTGAGAGTTGGGGGGGGGGGGGCTGATGCTAATATCCGCGGAAAATGAGATTTTAACCCCTTCCCGAATCAGCATTAATAACCGAGCGACCAGTACCTACCTCATTAATCTGGGTTTTGGTGAATTTTCCGAACACAAAAAATAATTACATTTTACCTAGTGTATAATATGTACACAGATACTTATTTCTAACACATTTAACATAATAAGTCTTGTTCTAGGCAAACAATATTAATTTTAAAACTAAAAGTTTAATGTGAAATGATGTTACTTGTTTTATGACTATAACAATATGGTTGAGTAAGACAATATTCTAAATACTGCAATACAGTTAATAATTTCGAATTAAATAAATCCAAGACCAGTATTATAGCACATCCATAACCTAACCGTCCTAAAACCTTATAACTAAGAGTATTATTCAGATAATATTTTTTTCTTATAATTTAATCCAGCGGAAAGTATAATAATAGCTAATACCTGCTCTTACCGCATACCGTAAATAATTTGTAATAATATAAAAAATAGACGTTCGAGAATAATGTCGATGTTTGTGTAATCATTTTATTATTCTAAAGACGTTTCGAGGGGTAGAAAATACCCCGGGTACTGATTTGTTGGTGTATAATTTTAGTCAGAGCTGTGAGGTACTTTCCCGGAACTTTTATCCTGCGGTTGCGCCCCTGCTCGCCATACTTTTAACACTATTAGCATACAGATATGATTTGTCCAGTTTACTCATCGTTCAAATAATAATTCTATGCACCTAATGGTATTCCGCAGTATTTCACCCACTTAAAATATACGTCTACCTTCATTTCGAGGGTATACATTCTTTTTTTATAATAATACATGGGTATTAAATCGTCGGTTAGTATATGAACGTAATTTTCTCATTTTCCCTTAATATCTAGGGCAAATGTGTCGCAATTGCTTTTACGAGTTGTTTTTTTTACATTAGGTATATAATACAACATAAATAAACAGAAATGTAACAATTTATAAAATATAATATTTAAAAATGTACTGTTTACATGGTTTTGGTTTATTGTCGTATAATTTCACAAACGCAGGGTTTGCGTGCTCTGTGCGATATTAAGTTAATATATTTTTTGAACGTGTAATTAACCTCTAAGAAATATTATTTCCGGCCTGCGATGCTATTAGAACGCTGTTCAAGCCCAGTGATTACTGTGTCAAGGAAACACGTTTTCTCCGGGGAATATACTGTTTTCGGATTGTCGCGATAGCTTTTATTTTCCGTTTTTAAGGACGAAATCAACGTTAATATACTCGAGCGGTGCGACCGAAAACGAAAATCCGTTCGGTCGTCCGCCGCGATGGTCGCTGGCGCGGTCTCCGGATAAGAGCCTCGTGCAGCGTCTTCGCGAGTTATAAATCACGGGTATACACGTCCGCTGTCATTTCGAAGGAGGCGAAAAAAAAAATGAAACGGACAGCGACGATAAAACAACGAAAAGCAAAATCTCAGTCAAAGTTCTTAGCGGTAATATAGAGAGCGGTCCGTTAAAAAATAAATTGACGATGGCGCGACGATAAGGCGTATATATTATTACTATCGTTATTACAGTATCGTATACACTAGTTTTTTTTTGTTTTTCATTCTTTGCGCTTCCCCCTCACAGTCTCTCGCCCACCAAAACGTTGTTGTGAGCGCGAGAGCGGGTGTGTGTGTGCGTGTGTGTATTGTTTTTCGATCGCGTTTTTAAAGCCAATTCTTTATATTATTATGAATAAATGAAGTGGAACACGATATTATGCGTATACGGCGCAGTCTAAGTCACAACGATGACTATTATAGCAGTACTGCGTCTACTATTACTACTGCTGACACTATATATACTACTACAACCACAGGTACACGTCTCTCGTGTGCATATATATACATGTATATGTATACACTCGTCCTGGTTGATTAATGACACGCCGTCAGCTACTTGTGCGAGCCCGCTGCTGCAGCTGTGCAGATGACGACGACCTGTTGATATCCGTCTCGCTGCCGCCGCCGCCGCCGCCTACTGCAGCGGCAGACAATATGGATAAAATATTATGATTTAATGCGACGACATTATATACGCCACAGTATATACCTAGCTGCCTATTACAATATTACAATAATGTTATGCGCAGGGCGGCGCCGCTGTCCTCGAAGTCGTTTCTCGCGGATATTTGACGAACCGATATCATATCGGTATCACATTATTGCGTATCGGCATAATATATTATTATGTGCTCGGATAGATGGTCGTTGTCGACGGATTTCGCGGGTATATGATTATTATTATTATTATTACTATTATATCGCCGCCGACGACGCGTGTGCAGCGCAGAGACGTAGGTGTTGGTAGGTACTATTGTGAACTTTGCCGCCGATTTATATTTCACGACGTCAATATATATATATATATATATATACGACACTTGTATCGAACACGCGCGCGTTCGGCACGGAAAGTTTTCAACGACCTCCGAGGCACGTTCGGAAATCATTGAAACGATGAAACACATTTCCATTTATGAATAAAACGCGCGAGAACCGCTCGGGACGCGAATTGAATTTCACACCGTAAACCAATAAAGTAAACGAATATCGTATAACTTCCACGATTCCCGCGACGAGTGTATACACAGCCGCGTATGCTGTCGACTGCTGTGTAATTTTTAGAAAAAGAAATAATAATAATAATAACCGATATGTAAGCTCCCGTGGCCGAGCTCAATAAAATCTGTAGCGCCGTCCGGGGGGGGGGGGCTTAGACGTCGTCAATACACAAATAATTTTCGTTAAGTTATAGTCGGACCAAACAACTCGCCGCGCTCAATTACGCACGTCATCGACCGAATATATGGTATCTCGATGACAATATTTAATGAGCTTATCCCACTGCAATATATATACATATATACCATGGCAGTGTTTTTGCAACGAACTTCCTATCTACACACACAGGTTTTTATATTGCACACCGTTTCATAGTCACATGAACATTTTATTATACTAAATAAGATATAATAATAATAAGAGGCGGACCACACGAAATTCTTCTTTTCTTTTCATTTTTTTCTTTTTTTCCACAGCTATATTGAAAACTTTTCTGGATTGCCGGCAACAGATATAATATTAATGAGGACCTAAGCATCATTACTTTTGAAATTATTATTGTTTTACTAGTAGGTATTATAATTTTGTTATATTTTTTTTCGTCATAAACGAGAATTGGAGATGTACCTATAAATAATCAATTTATTATTATAATTGAAACTCATCGTTTTTTATAATGCGAAAGTTTAAAAAAAATTGATTTGGAATTCGCGTATTATATTATATTATAATAACTCTCGTTCGAATTAAAAAAGCTTGAATTGGCCGTAAATTCATCGTTATCCATATTATTTTTTGTTTCGAATTTTATTTTTTTATTATATCATCATTAAATTAGTAACACAAAATATTATATTCTAAAGTCATCTGCTACGCGCCATGTTTACGATGACGTACCTACTAATGGCCTCACCTGTTATGGGTTAAATGTGAATACGATCATAGGATATATGCGTGAGGGGCAGTCGGCGTTTCCAAACCATAATTCGTCGGTGAAAAAAAATTTTAAAAAGGAACCACTCCAGACCATCGATCTAACGGGAATAACAAAGATGATAATATAGTAATGATAATAACAACGATAATAATAATAATAATAATAATAATAATAATAATCATAAAAAATAACTTATATCTTGTTATAGAACGCCGAACGCGTATTAAAAATAAGATGTCAATTAAAATTGATGTTCAGTACACAATTGTCATCGTGTGTATAGTGTATGGTTGTTGGCCGTCACGGAAAATTGTCTTCATCGACACCACTCCGTCGTCGTAGTAGCCGTCGTTATACCTCATCGTTTCTTTATGATATTTCTTAGACAATTCGTTACACGGTTTTTTTTTTTATTATTATTTTTCTTCATACCTCCTCCATACACCTTCACATCGGACGTTGTAGTTATTGTTATTATCATTATTATCGCGGGCTGTGCATCGTGTATAACAGGTATATAATTTTATTATATTGTCCGGGCTTTCTGCTGATGTTCGCTGCTGCTGCTGCTGCTGCTGCTGCACACAACTCAATCCTTCAACACCATCACGACGACGGGCGCTGCAGCGGTCATCCTCGGGAAGATTAATTTTCTTCCAACGCTATAATACGCCCATGTATATAATATGCGTCGTACCTACCACTTGTGCGATCATTATTAAACCCGAATGGCAAGCATTTTCCAGGCACGTCGAAAAACTATTTTGTAAATGTTGTTTGCGGAAAACCGTTATGTAGTCCTGCTGCGGCAGTAACCTAAATATAGGTGCCCAAAGCCACGGCGGCGCGGGTTGAGATACTGCAGTGGTCCTAACCGCGTATCGTATATTTTAACGAATCCTCAGAGACCTGTGCGCGGCCGTTCTCGACCGTTTTGGAATAATTCGGTTTGCGAACAAATAAATAAGAGTGGGCTGCATATTATTATACATATAGGTACAACAAGTAGATTTACTCGCGTACGCTCGGCTTTATGCGCTGTGTGTATTCTATTATATTTTTTTTCCCCCGTCTAGCGTGACTCGTTATCTTTTTTTACATATTTTACTGCGGCATGACTCGTAAACGATGTAACGGAAAGGATTCATTTTTCGTGAATCGGAAAGTATGGTTTTTGCGAGCGTTGCCTTTGGGCGATCTTCTATACACACGACTCTCAGCGCGCAATACCACCTAACGGAAAAAATGTAAATGCACATTATTTATGCGAATGACATTTTGTAGACTCTGCGAGTAAGTGCACGGTTTACCTATAGGTAGGTATGTAGGTGTATTCGATATGTGGGTAGGTTATATTCTTCGTCGGAGCTTCCTATTGTCAACATATATATATATATATATAAATACCTATGCATACGATATACGTGTATAAATATAGGTACACATATACTCTTCCGGTTTCTGTACCGGTCCACATATATGTAGGTACATCCGAATTTACCGACAATCACGCAGTTGAGATCGCACCAGTGTATATACGTTTCCGTCATCCATTATTGTGCAAACCTGAATCATTATTATTCTAACGACGAGGAGATTATTTTATTATTGTCAACAGTAATTTCATCGGTAGGCACACCATTCATATATTGTGTGTTTTTGAAACCAAAATTGTGATTCTTCACAAAACGATTACGGTATATTGTAAAGGAGAAAATTAATCATATTTTGCGTAATTTATGTTGTGTATTGAATGTAAGTCGTCTTAAAAAAATGATCAAAAAATGATACAAAATAATCAGGAATGCCTACACGTGTGTGTAACTGTGTATATATTTTTTATAAACGAATTCAACAATACTCTACACAAATTAAACTGTTTTTAAAGGCACACCGACTTACCCAGAACGTTACAGTACTATTTCTGTTTCACAAATTTCTGAAATGAAAATTTCGGTCCACCGGTATCGACGAACAACATCAGTATGACACACGTGCAGCGTGACCATATTTTTTTATAATACTTTCGGTAATGTTATTATACGAATTGTATGACCGTCGCGACCGGTGGTAGAGAAGCACGACCCGAAACAACGCTCACCATAATAGTTAAAGTCTCTATATAATATATAGAAAATTGATAATTTTAAATTAATTTAGGTAAATTGATTTCGATACCAACGGCGGATTTCAACAAAGTGCCGCACGGCATTCAACGCATTTATAAAATTATTTTCGTATAATTATTTACTGCCTGCGTGTTCGGTTGTAAACCGTGTTTTTCGGATTATCGTATATAATGATTTCCCCGGTGCAGCGACGACGAGACGATTCAATACCGATTAACAGTGAGCTATTATACTATATTAAAATATCATATATATATATATAAGCTCATAATAGTATTATCATACACATAATATCTGTACACACATATATATATATATATATATATATACATACCTCGGCGATAATTACATTCCGTGTTCCAAACGAATATTATTATCATATAAACATTATAAACATTATAAACACAACTCGACGATCCGCGATGAACACAACGATCATCGCCGTCGTACGAAATAATAAGCGTCAGAGCAGCGAAGACCATGTGAAAAATTGGTATCTACCATGGGTACCACATTGATACCGTAAATACATACGCGTATATCTGCAGTTGTGCGCCTACCACGGAGGCGTGCGTGCGGTTTTTTTATTTTATTTTTTTATTGCATACATAGAATCGGTTTGTTTTTTAAACGAGTTGTTTTTTATTAGGTATTCGCGAATATTACTCAGTGCAACACACACGCACACACATGTATTCAACGCAATAATGTACACCGTGCGTACACACACGCAGACAGGTGCAGGGTATACCTACGTATTTATATGCGTACAAATATTTATTGCGGATATAAAGAAGCGATGAGTATTTTTATGTTTATTTTATTTTTTTAATTGAGAACCACCACCACCACCACCGGAGTAATAAACAATCATTAAACATTTAAATTACGTTGCGTAATAATATATGGAAACTATATAGGTACGCATAGCCGCTGCTGCTCACGCCCTTTGCAGCGCAAACCTTTACCCTCTTTGTTTATAATGATAATAATGTTCTTTCGTGTGTGCGGCACATATTATTTCCAAACACCGCTGCGTGTTACCTGCGGCGGGTGCCGGATGATAAAAAACAGTAAATTATATGATTATATTTTTTTCATAACGATTCCGCAGCACCGAACCTCTACCCCGACAACACACGAAAGTAATTACAGCCGAACGTTACCCTGTCATATCAATAATATGATCATCGTCACAACGGCGCTGCATAACCTAGAGCCGATAATTATATTATTATATTATAAGACGCGTTGAATTATAAGATAATAGGCGAGTGTTTGTCCTGCCCTGATACGCTTGATGGAGGTTTCGTGTTTTTGTCATTGCCATTTAATGGAGAGAGAACACCCTCCCCCGTATTTGTGCAAGTGGCGGGGTCTCCCGCACAGCAGTTAAACACATTCTAATTGAATGCAGAATTTACGGCAAACAGAGAAGACGATGCCAAATATCAGTTCACTTCCCCGAAATACTCAACCCCGAACCTACCTTAAAACAACGTCTTTAAGGTCATCCAGTTTCTATCAGAGACCCGCCCATCATATACAAACCGCAATGTGTTCCTGCTTAGCAATGTAACCGGCAACCGATATTATTTGCTATTTTATTAAATACTATTCCATTACGACTTTAGATCTGTAAAACGTGCATTTTTTAATCAAGACCAATCTTATAAATACTGTGTACATCTGTTAACCATTTATGTAAATACTTCATAGCCCGAGAATATCTTTACCTCGTATGCCAATCACCATAGACGCCGAGGCTTATTTATTTAATACAAAAAAATATTTCTATAAAGCTTAATATTTTAATTCGTCGTTTGTCTTGATTCGTTATTCCTAAATATTATGTAATTTTGTTGATCACAAGTCAAGACGTATTTCGTGTGTAGGTAACGTGTAAATATATCCGAAATGTATAATGTTAGATCCAACGTTAGAATAGTTTGAAAACAAAAAAATAATAACGATTTATTATGGCCGACGTATAGCTATAATAGTACTTACATATCATCCGCGATAATCAATCGCGACGTGTCTCAACCGTTCCGTACGAAATCGTGGTTTTCGCGGAGAATATCTCACACCCGCAAACAACAATATTATACAGGTACTCCGCCGGCTTAGGATTCGGTGAGTAATAACTTATTATTACCGACAACAATCGCCGGCAATGCGATTTTCCGAAGATACGACCGCGGACACGAATAACGGGTCTTTCGACGCCCGGTTATTACTGCGGCGTTTTATTCGTCTCGTAAATTTATCGATTCGTATATTATTATTATTATTACTATTATCATCGTTATTATTGTTATTATTATTATTATTATTGAAACGTCGTACGCAACGCGAATACGACGTGTACACATTATAATATTGTATTGTATATACGCGTACCATCCTCTCGTTTGGTACAGTCAGCGTAGACGCGTAAAGAGAACTGTACGCGGCCAGCTGCGTTATGGCCAATACGCGCGTCATAATAATGTGTGTATTATTATTATTATTATTATTATTATTATTATTATTATTATTGTTATTGCAGTTATTGGCGATGCGTTTACGCGTATATTGCAAGATATAACGTACACCAGACACGAGGTCGTGGTATTGTACACACACATATATATATATATATATACGAAAAGGTATAATGTGTGTGTGTGTGTGTGTGCGTACAGTGTGTCGGTATACGGGGCAATCCGCCCCAAGCACGTTTGCCCCCCCCCCCCGCCTTTTTTCCGTCCAATAATATTATATATGCAGCATTGTTCGAAATACGATTTTCTTTTTGAATTTTTAAATACAGGTAAGTACCAATTAGAAACCGTATTATTTCGAAATTCTCGAGAATCGTTGTTGTACCACTTAAAGAGTGTCCCGCGGAGATAAAAACTTCTGCTTTTCAAACGAAAACCCACCATATTTTCTACTGCATATAATTCGGCGGATAATTTTTCCTGAACGTTTTGACGTATCAGAATAAAAACTTGGATGAGTAGTTTCCGAATTATTAAACTTTTTGTGGGTACTGAGGATAATTATAAGTCCACGATAATTCGTTTGGAAGACATGGTAGCTATATGGTGATTTGAAAATCTCAGGAATTCACCTCTCCACCAAAACTTAAAAATTGTAAAAATGGTTCAAGTATTGTAAAAACTTTACGCCGATCCGATATTGTATATTTTATTTTATATGTTTGTAAAAAAATTGTAAGGAATATGTTATATATTATTATTATTATAGTCTTTAGTATAAACATTTTAATTACTGAGAAACTAATCGTTCGGATTGTAGGTACCTGTATCAACATCATGAAAACAATTATCCGCTCAATAACACTTACAATTAATAAAACTGTGGTTCTCAATGTTCTCATATGAAAAACAGAATTTAAAGAATTAGAAAATATGGTCAGCTACAACTAGTACCAAGTACCTATACACAATACGTAGGTTTAAAAATTCTTTAACAGGGAATTCGAACAAATTAAAGGAAAGAATGGTGGTATACTTGTTGGCATACTTGCTGTATAATGAAGTGTATGCCTACGGATATAGATTGTACGAAAAATATTGAATGCAACATATAACGACCGGTTCCGAGACAGCTGATGTATATCTCGACGGCGACGATGATGGATAGAAACAAACAAACGAAATAATAAGCAAATAAATACAATAATATGTAACAACACCGTGATTAAAATTAAATCAACAGTTGCACTCCCATCCGACCGATGGAAGTGGAAATGGGTTCGAATTTTTGGGTTCCATTTCATCCGCTGCCGTCTGCTGTATTGCTGCGGGATCAATAAAGATAATAATTCCCGACACAGCGTGGAGGAGCGTAATGAGTAATGAGTAATGACTAATGAACGAATAATATGATATCTAAATATGCGGGTACGGTATTATGATACTATTATTGGCCAAAACCACGAGACCAACGCCGATAATAATAATAATAATAAAAAAAAATTTAATAATCAATCGCCGCAATAACAATAATAATAATAATAATATATACAATTACAGTGAAGCTGCGGTGCACGTTATTATACTGATGAACCGGCTGCTAATCATATACATTAACGAACGGAATTATCTCGGTGCTTAAAATTAATTTATGAGTTTTTTTTTTTTTTTTACGTATTATGTGAGTGTGTGCGTTTGCATGCGATGAGAATATTATTTCGGAATGAATGTTGTTTCGTACTCAACGATCGAAAATCCTGAAATAGTATGAATTTCAATGGTTACAGTCATCTCCCAATAACGATAATAATAACCATTATACTATTATTATAAACAATAAAAGTGATTAAACTTAGTGACGCAGGTATATTTTTATTATGGTGAATCAATATTATCGAGTTTTTTTTTTTTAACTTAAAGACATTGTGAGTTTTGACTCGTTGTGTGCGACATCTTGTGAATGAATCGCATACACAAAATCGAAGAGACTTAGGCGGTTCGATTTAGTTGGTGGAATATGGACAAGGATCAAAACCATGCTAGCGGGCGATCTATACAAGCGACCAAATTTTAATGGTTATTGATATTCGTTCACGCATATACATGCAATGAATAAATACGTATGTCTTATTATTGTATTAATACGTTTAATGTAAAATATGCATATTTTAAAAGTACAATTACCGGCATCAGCGGTTTGTATAATACGATTAAGTATGTCATTTGCAGCCCCGATTTTATTCTATACAAATAAAAAACCATACCCACACACACAATGTCTTACCACAAACCGATAAAAAAAAAAAAATGAGACAAATCGTTACACGGAACTATAGCGGAAACATTTTTTTTATGAAGTACTAAAAGAGGGTTTTCTTTCAATTTATATCATATATGTTACGGTCAAAGGCTACAATATAATTGGGAAATTACGTCATTGACCGGAAAATATCGCGAATGCCCGCCGAAATTAGCTTATTATTAAGGGAAACGTTGTAAAAAAAAAAAACGGATTTTATACTAACATTTTCATCTTTGATCGGCCAATGAGATCAATTCCTAAGATTGCAGGAGGCCAAAGATGATACCTACGCGGTATTTAATAGTTAACGAACAATACAGTTTTTTCTACTATTATATTATAAACTCTTTCAATTTTATAATCTTATTGTTGTATTCCACAGAAGTAAAATATAAAAATCTGTATGGTTGTCTCTTCTCTATTTAATTTTCATAATATTTTCGATTTGTTGCATCACATTTTACCCGGTACTCCGTTCTTTTAATATTTTATAATTACATTTGTACTTAACTAGTTCGCGCGAGTTAATATATAAATTTAAGTTCAAGTTGTATAGCAATGATGATCGTTTAATTTTGAGAATATTGCATATTATACGAACGACGCACACGCGACTCGGCCGTACTAGATACTGATTAAGAAACGATTTCATATTTTTACCGCTGCAGGACTGCGAATAGTATGGCTATTCCAAACAGGAACTAATCGAGAATCCAAACATCAATACTTTATCAGATTAGATGTAGATATAGTCGCGGGATAATGTATAAATAATAATATTGTAACCATTACTATAACTCCGTAGCACTTGTATATATTATATTATTATTGATTTGACAAACGATAACACAGTTATTATACGAGTTCGAGTTAATTGTTATGACTGTCTTCGGATAACGAGTTGGAATCGGACTCGCACGGCGTCGACGTTTTCCGGTTTTCAGGAAAATCGTCGAATTTCTCACACATCTTCGTCCATTATACGAGTATACTTGACAGCAACGACGTCTATATTACGATGCCCTGCACTGTGCGAGGAGGGACGCTCGCGCGTTTCTCATGACCGATACACACACAATCACGCGACCAGGCAGGTTCACCTATAGTCGCCAAATATCATAGCGTCGTGTATCACGTCCGATCACAATGATATTATTAAAAATGCGGTGCGGTGGTGTTCCCCGGTTAATAATAACGTGATAATGAAATGGTTTTCGACAGGACGACCGTGAAGGACGTGTGTATACCTGCAATAATAGATAATACGAACCTCCAGTGACGACGATGTGTACAGCGGTGGTGGTGGTGGTGGTCTTATGCGATGAACATAATGTACAAAGTGGGGTACACGTGTGGGTGTGTGTGCGTGCAATAGAAGCATAATATATATATATATATATATATAGGTGGGGGTACTGGGTATATACGTGTAAACATTTAGAGACGTGTGCAGGTGTCGGAGGGTAGTGTGCAGGCAGCTTTGGCGTTTACACACTTAACGAACCAAATCATTCAAAGAGTGTCAACTCCGAATGCCGCCGCTGTATACACACACGCACACGCATATATATATATGTAAGCTCCTGTGCCGCGTATTACTCTCGAAAGCAATTCGAACGAGTCGAAGCTCGTTTTCTTCTTTGCATACACACACACACACACACACACACACACACACACACACACATAGCGTTGGTATGTAGGTTTATACGTAGGACTTTTTTTTTTTTGATTTTCAAAAGCACATGAACACTGCAATCTGAACGAAATTTTCAGCGGTTCGTTTCCCGCACGCGTCTTCGTTGTCCTGCACGACGAATACTGATGTGTGTTTTCACGGAGTTTCTGTGCGGCAAACAATAGGTACCTCCGCGACCGAACAAAACAAAAAAAACCCTTGTGACGTTATTCCAAAAAAAAAAACAGTAAAACAAAACCACTGACGTATCAACTCCAACAATCGCGTGTCGTCTCGCCGATTCGACAGTGTCGTGGGCGGCCGCCGTGGTGTGTTTTGTGCATCACACAATAATATTATAACATCATCGGTTGTGTCAAACGATTTTACAGTACACGGGCGGCGGCGGCGGCGGCGGCGTCAAGATATATTATTATAATATTATATATATATACATACCTATTATACACCTACAACTGCTGCAGGTACATGGCTGCAGACGCGCCACGCGTCGTTAAATCTGAAAATACGAAGTGGTTTTTTTCATTTACTTCAAACGTTCCGTGCGAGTACTTTGTCATTATCATAGGATATTTTTGTTTCTCGTGTTTTTGAATTCAAATTGTCTGTGCGCAGATGATCGTCAATTCATTGTTCCGCGAATATTGCGTGTTATTTCTAATTGTTCCTATTATTGTCGTCATTTGTCGTACAACCACTATATCGGAACCGGACGAAATAATAATAATATTACGATGGTCTCGGGACGTCCAATACAATACCCCGTAAGAGGTTTTTGAGATTTCGCGGCAAGCACGTTATCATCAATAATTTGTTGATAATATTGTCATAGTAGAGTGCAGCAGGTTTTTTAGCGGGTCGTGGCAGTGGCAGCTAGTAATGAGCCGCCGGGCCGTCTCTTATTATTTAGATAAGTCGTTGAACCGTCGCGATCGAAACGACATTCGTCAGAACTAATCGTGCAGTGAACAGTGCAAGACAATATCATACATTATGTTATGCGACACAAAACCATAAAAGTAAATAAATTTACTGTACAGTAAAGCAAGTAGTATATTATTATTATGATTGTGCTCCAGTTGTACGCGCACATCACGCGCGAAATCGCTGCAGCGTTCACGGCGAGGACGAAGCCGTACGAGATACGACGATGAGTGGTGTCGATTCTAAATTGAAAACGTCAAAATCGGTTATGATGGACGTATGACAAAAGTATTCGAAGTTGCCCCGGAACCGGAAGTAAACAACAGTGACACGAGCTCCCCAGACGCCCGGTTCCGTTCGAGAGAAATCATTTTTCTTCGCTGCTGTAAATGTCGTATGGGGCGCGGTAGGTAGGTAGGTAGGTATGGGTACATCGTAAAAAAGAAACGTCTCATAAAATAAAGAATACTTATTTATATAATACGTCTTCTTCAAGACACTTTTTTTTTCTTTTCTCCGGTAGGTCGAAATAATAATCAACGCCGCTCCCGAATTGAAATATTATCTCAACAAATATCCGTCGCTGGTACATTCTCAGTATTCAATAGGTGTGTATAGACGGGAACTCTAGAAATTTCATTATTTTTAGGTAATTATTTTGAATAAACGCCGCGAAATGATTTCGTTTGAATGAATTTTCTTTTTTCTATAACCTCTATAAAACTTATTGTGATATTTACATTTCTACGACGTCAATCTTTCTCAAATCGATAATACTGAACATAATATTTAATACATTTTTGACGACTTTTGGGCATAATATTTATAGTTTTTGACCCATTTGATATTCATTACTTTAATAAACCAAAAATTTCATTTGATTTTTTGAGTGTGAATATAGTGTGACAGTTCATTAAAAACTGTAGGTTCATCTGCAAATGACACATTAATTTATGAGATTCGCCCGAGCTTTTGTAATCTGTCAATCTGAATAGTTTTCGTGTTTCGTAATGATTATTATAATAATAATAATATACACAAGGTTTTTTTTGTACGATGTCGTCTTGATTAGACGCTTTTTGGTTTTGAAGATCTTTCTTTTATTTATACATACACATTTTTTTTATATATATACCAGCTACCTACGCGTGCGTTCAAACATTTTTATCCTGTCGCATATGCATGCAGCCTATTTGTCGAACAAAACCGCTATACAATGTCTCGTCCTAAATACACACAAAAGAGTATAAATGTCGAAGGGCATTTTTATGCGAATATAATATTCTGAAAAGATAGAGTAAAAAAAAAAAAAAAGAGGGAAAAAATCGTTCTACTCGGTGAGGTGGTTATTGTGTTGCACTTGGTTTGACGCGGTCTTGGTAATTAAAATCAGTGTCCCGTGATATAGTGGCCGAGGACGTTTCTCGTGTCGCCATTTCCACTACCACCACTTCAGCCACCGCCGCTGACGATATCATAATCATCCCCATTTGCATTTCACGCGGCGGGGAGGGGGGAATTATTTTAGCACGCGGAGATTTTAATTTTAATTTTTAATTACACGAAATGCAAAGCGACTGACGGCCGAAAGGGTTCCGGTTCATTAATAGCATTATATTATTTTCGACCGTTGCCGCCGCCGAGGAACGGGAATCGCGGTCCTGCTCGCAATTAGCGGTCGTCGTTTTTGTGTAATATACGGTGCGGCGATACGGGCGGGGTAAAAAAATTATAATAATAATAATAATAATAGTAATAATAAAATTTCCCGCATCAACCGTTTTCCGTCTGCCGATTGCCACTGCCTGCGCTGTACGCGATGGCCAATGATGACGCGGTGGTTGGTGCCCAAAGGGATGACCGTACCGCAGCAGGAGTCGTTTTCCCGCTGCAGTTCCGGACTGCTCATCCGTACTTGCACCCTCGTCGTCATTACCGCCGCCCTGTAAACTGCAACGCGCCGGTCATGTGCAGGTTTCAGATTACCATATATCCTGAACGTTGTACACCGGGCTTGTTATTATCACTTATGTATTATCATATAGGTGTATTGTTGTTTGCTCCTCTTTTTTGCCGACCTCGTGGAGTGGTCGTGCAGAGGCCGTAGGTTTATAATATACTGCTCGCAGGTACCTATACATATTTGTACATAAATATAACAGTTTCGGGTCCGATCGGTGTACCTTGTGATTTGATTTGCGAAAGCCCATAAACAACGCGTCATAATATTATGATACGCATGCATATATATGCATAGACGTTATATATAAGCATTGTACGTATATAGGTCATAGGTATGGGCACTATATAATATGCCAGTACATCGTTACGTGTATATTATTATGATATACTGCAGTATATGGGTAATGAGCCCACGGAGAACAGACTACAGATTTCGTCGATTTCGTCGATTACGACTCCCTGCTATGTATAGGAAAATGGTGAAAATGTTATGTAGTAGACATTCATATAATACCATGACATAGATAGATAGTTAATAATATTGATAGTCGAATGCTATCTCGATATCTCCATTTCTCGTTCGATAATGTCTATACTGTACACTGATATGGAAAAACGAGCGTGTATATGTAGATTAAAAGAAAACTAATCCTGAATCCTGTTCGTGTTCTTCGAAAGGTTATATTTTGTAATTTCAAACAGCGATAGATCACCCAAATCACAATTATAGATATTCCACACACGGGCTGCAGTAGTTTTTTGACGTGACAAACGACCGGTAGTTGGAATGTTCACTTAAAAACTGAACTCGTTCACGTTCAATATGTAAAATTAACTCGGACGCGTAAACTTTCACGTGCGTTAAAAAATGAACGAGTTCAATAATTGCAGGTTGTTAATTTGTATTATTACTTATTCAAAAATCAATCACTATATTAATCTGCGGAAATGGGACGAATCATTTTTAAAATTATCGTGCGCGTGTAAAAACACTGTCCACACGTATAAATATTATGTTATAGCTATTCTGTACTTTTCGATTCAAATCATTTTATTTTACACACGCATTATGCATATTACAATGAATTACACTCGTGGTTGACGAACGATGGTAGATAGACGGAAACAAGTCCAACACCGGTATAACAACACCGCATAGGTATTATATTCTTATAAGCTATGGTGGCTGAGGAGCGTTAGATTCTACATCAACGATTAAGAGGACCGTCACGGATCTGGATAGAAATCGGAATTTGTACCGGAACCGATGCTGATATTCGACAAACGTAAGTACACACTGAAAAAAAATCAACAGCTTTATGGGTATGTATCCAAATTTATGAAAACTTGTATTTTTCACGTCGAAAACGAGAAATTATCAAAAAAGGCAGCATGTTACTAATCAGTACTAAATATATCGGCCTAATTGCTCGATTGTGCGTACTCATTAGTAAAAATCAAAATGGAAAAAGTTCGAAAATGTGCAACGACCAAGGAGAAGAATTTTTACAATAAGACCGTTCGAATCACATTATTAAATCATGTAAAATCGATGGGACACGCTAATGAACTTAAAAGTGGATCGCTGTAATGATCGGCGACCAGACAATAATAAATAGAACGGCAGGACGCATTATTTGTCTCATAGTGAGGTTGACTTAAAAACCAAATGTTTTCGTTTTCGTGTCACACAAAGTTCCCAGTAAGGTTAGGCCGAAAGAGTTAGAAAGGGTGGTTGATTCGGCTAGGGGAGAGATTGTGACGAAAGTGGAAGGATTCTCAGAAGGTCGATATCCCCTGTGTCTGCCCTTTCAAGTTTCAACCCATTTACAAGTCAACCGATACTGATCATTAAATAAATATTTTGTCACATTAACTCGAGTACCTACATAATATTATATTAAAAGTGAGGAGGTCGTATACCGTCAAAGCAGACGTACATCTGTCTCAGTTTTTTCCAACCGTTAAAAACGACAAAATTGTACAACATATTATTATATACGTTTCCATGGTTTATCCGAAGTTTCTTTTCGGTGATAGCAAGCGTCACTAGTTTTCCAAGAAAATTATCTAACTTATGCGTTCACATTCTGTTGCATTGGCCAAGGGTGGTTTCGTCGTTATGGGTTTAAACGAAATTTCTAAGAAAAGGATTTCTTGAAATTACTAAAAAGGTAAACATATTCATTTAAATCACCCTATCTGTACGCGGAGGTTCGGATCGTGATGGTTATAACATAGAACTCGTGTTTGAACTTTTGTGCAAATAATATATGGTAATGCCGTAATAACCATATGTGTCTTAATATATATATATAACGTAAAAACGCATAGGAATAATATTATAAACATAAATATTACACCAGTGTATATGAATAATTAATTTAGAAAAATTACACTACAAGCTTTGGTTAACCAATTTTATCAGCCACTTCAATAACATGATGTTCAACAAGGGTCCGAGTCCTTCGTGGTTTCATTGTCCTGGATTTGCATTTAGTAATAATATTTGTGATTCAAAATTGGGACCCGCATTATTGTCCTCAACTCTCAAGTACCAATTTCAGTGACAAGGATAACATCGACGGTCGTTGGTTTTCGAGTAAAGCTGGGAAATTTGAAATCGCGTCGTATTTAAAAACTATTGTTCTATCTCGTACATACAATAATTTTGTACAAAAACACAAACGTTGAATTCATTTTAAAACAAATAATCATCGTAAACAAATCCTGAGGAGCGCACGAAATAGCTTGAAAATAACAATCTATTTGTTTCTTGTGAACAAAAAAAAAAAATCGCAAATTAATTTCATTAGCAATTCCGTACACCAGTGTAAAAACTCGAATAAGCGACTGCGAAATTAGTAATATATAAATATATACATATATACATAAAGGATGGGATGAATAAATTAGGTCTTAAAACGACGTTTAAATACCGCTATAAATATCAAGAGAGCTTTTTACCAAGGAATACATTTTTTATTGTGTTGCCCCTCGTCGTATAATTAGCTCGGATTATCTCAGTGAAAATTAATGAACTCCTCTCCGCTGACGCTTTCCACTATATAACCAAACCGGAACAGTAAGCTTTTACTAAATATTCTAATGTACTCGCAAGAAAAATGTCCGGAGAAAAGATTGCCAAGTCGCTGCGCTGTCGTCGCACGCTGCACTCGAGTGTTTTTGATTCTGAGGGGATACATATCAGGCGGTGTGAGTATTTTTTTTTCAGATTTTTTTCTAGATCTCTCTCTCTCTCTCACACACACACTCTCTTTCTTATTACCTATACTATACGCGTATAATCCCGAGGTCGATACACACGCGCTTAATAATATATTATTATTACTACTACATTTATATTATTAATATTATATTATGTTATGTTTACCTGCGAGTATTTCACTCCGACATCGTATGATTAATAACAACCGTGGATTTGTGAATTAATTTTAATAAAAAATTATGGTCACTCGCCGCGTGGCAGCCGCCGCCGAGTTATGGGCGCGTGGATAATATCATGTTGTATACAAGCATTACAATATTATATGCTTACACAGATAGACCTCTGCGTACCATAATATATTATTATATTATACGATGTCGTGTGCTGTGTGTGTGATACACGGTCGGAGACGTCTGATACGAACGAAATATGAAAAATAGACGTTCCCTGCAGTGTGGGGTGACCAGTCTAGTCGGGCGCACAATCGATCATATTTTTTTTTATTTTTATTTCCTCTCTCACATTACTATTCACGAGATCGTTACCAGAAACGTTTTTTAAACTTGTTTAATGCTCGCGCATTTTACAAACGATCACAAACATTAGGGTACGCGCTGCTCTGCGTTCATACGTATTATATTATTGTAGCAATATACTATTATTATTGTTGTTGTTATTGTTGTTGTTATTATACACCTCGTGTGTATTATACACTTATATTATTACACGCCGATATCAACCACCGCCGACCATCGCCAGTTCAGTCACAACCACGCCGTGACATTGGTAAATCGTATTCTCCAATAATATATTAATATTATTATAATATACTCACAAATGTAATATAGAGTCGTTCAGCCGTTCTACGGTCCGACGATATTTGAGTGTTTTTTTTTTTTTATTAATGTTTGTCAACTATTTGTTGTATTTACCTGAAACAAAAACAAAAACAAAACATGTGACTATCGTGTTTTAAATGATTCGAGGTTTTCATCTCGGAGATGTATTTTTTATAATATAATAAAACTATTATAATAATATTGTATACACAATAAAATATGCGAATACATAACGATCAGCATATTCTACATAAAATATAATAATAACATTGTGTTCTAACGCCGTAAAAAACCGAAATAGTGAAAGCGAAACGGCGCGTCGCCGTCGTCGTCACAGTTACCGCCGCTGCAGATAACATGTAAAATAATAACAATAATAAAAAAAGCCCATCAAGTGTGACAACTACAACTGCAACGGACTGATGACAATGAAGTGTTTGGCTTTTACAGTGTGTAATGTTACGTAATTATTATTATTGTATTATCTTAAATACTGGTATATAGGTAGGTAAGTTTCGGGAAAAAAGTTTCTAAAATTACGAATTGATTTCATTAGCAAAAAACCACTAACATCGAGGGAAAACGGCAATGACAGTGTTCTTTTTCATTTAATTGATTGTCACATATTCGTCAGACGCCATTTTCGTTTAAAAATGATACCTAATAGTATGATGGTAAAATGTTACACGCTATAAAACTTAAAGCATAATGACCTACCTATATATGTTTTTTAAATAAAAATCACTAAACCGTTTATTTGCCGATTGTTTCTAACGTATTTCATTTTATGTCCACATTTACATAGTATAACTCGCGTACTACAAGCTACAGAGCAGACAACGGTACGAGTTAGCCCATATTATTGTATTTCCAGAAATGCATCATTATTTCACAACATTGTAAAATAGTTTGCGACTCAATCGACATCGTCAATCATTCATCCATAATACTTGAATATCATAAAACTTTTAAAGTAGACTTATAATTCTTAACTGCGTTGGTAAATATTTTAAACTAATAAAATTAAAAACAAAAAAACACACAAGTCATAAAAAAACAGATGACCTTTTTTTTTCTCCAATACAGATTCAAAACTAAATACATATCTTTTAATAACCATTTCAGAATTTTTACTACAAATCATTTCGATTTAAATTGGTTTATTGTTTTCGATGATAACACGAACCTGTAGAAATCACACGACGTTTAAACGACCGTTGTACGTGATTCAAGGTTGTTACTTTGTTAGTATTATAATATAAAATACCCATACATCCCATACGTACGAATGGATACGATGACTATATGCGTTGATGATGGCCGAAGATAATTATTTCATTACACTATAGCCGGTTTCTACTAAATAATAATTTATTCACACACACAACACGAGTGTGTCTAAAAAAAAAGTTAAAATATTTTAAGTAGTTTCGTCCAAGCAAGAAACGCGCGTGGCTTATGGTTCGCAACGGAATGTAATAATAATTATATTGTGTACCTATTTATGAGAAAAAAAAAACGTTTCGTGTAAGTAATTATATTTTGTTTAATTATTTTGTTCTCGGCGTTGTATTTGCTCGTGTATAAAATTATTATTAAAATAATCGCATTCGATCGCCGGGAGAACGGAACAAATTCCATGCCGAGTGTGTTCTACACTAGGACAATGCAGCATTTTCTTCGTTTAATTTAAAATTCTAGGAAAAATTGATCGAAAAAATATGCCATATTCCGCACACGATTTCTGCCCTGCACCTATATAATATAATATACAACATAACTTTGAGAATTGAATATGAATTCGTCGTCAATATATGCAGATTCCTGTTGGTTTTTTAATTAAAAATACGTTTGGTGTGCGCAAAAAGGATTTACAAAATTAAACGTGGTACGGTTCAGACGACAAATCAAGGGAGAATGTTAAAATGAGAGAAGGTCTTTACGGTTTTGTCAAAATCGATTTTAATTAAAAAGTTTAGATTCCGTGTGGGTGTAATACCGACAGAAGAAATGGAATTAATTACATTCACCCTCATAGATGATCCCGCGTTATTCACATGCCAAAAGTTGTTAATAAAAAAAAAATATATGTACATGCATGTATTATAACTGTCGTCTTATATTGTCATAGATTTTATATCGGACGTGGATGTAGACAGCATGTGACAATGTGTTACATTATATTTATCGTGTAATTTTGTTTTTGATCTTATCACAGGAAAGCATTGATGTTTCATTCGACTGATGGTTAAGTATAATAATATAATATCGGTAGTGATTTTTTTTCGAATTAAGAACCCATGCTGGGACGCAGTAAAATAAAATATTGTCCGCCTTGATTTTCTCGCAGTCACAGTTGTAGACAAGTCGTTTTGCAGACTTCCTTTCTCTGTACGCACTGTTGTGAGTTTTTAAGTAAATATTGATAAATATTATGATTTGGTCACATTTAACTTTTGGCCACCTGCTATTGATGACGCCGTAGTCATTTATAATAACGAGGCACTCACGTTTGAAATAACAATATTACACCGTAGTGTTTTGCACAGACCGCTCAAAACTGTAGGCACACTTTACGTCAGATGAAAACCAAATCAAATTTGAATATTATTTTCATCCCCTCTGCGTGTACCTGTTTATTTGCAGGTAAAATATTAGTTTATAAAATATACGTCCTCCCCTTGGTTCTAAGCACAAAAAGAGCGTTTACTTATATATTATTCGTTGTTGTACACACGAGCGCGATACAATGCAAACATTTGAATGATCCATTGTTTTTTGTGCCCATGCCCCTATATATATACACTTGAAATAAACCTCTCGGTTCACCATCATTATTCTGCATTTTAATAAAACAAACGCACGCGTATAATGACGGATGCATATAATAATAATATGGTACATAATTAATTCTTTTAAATTCAAATATTATTATTTATCTTGGACGAGTGTCGTTAATGGGGTTTAATATATATTATACACTGAACCAAAAATAACAATCAATTTTTATAAATATATTTTATCAAATGTTGATAAATATATTCTATCCGCGTAATAAAATAAATCATTTACATGACAAAAAAAAAATTATAATGATTAAAATTTTATGAAATTGATAATTCCATTTGATTTCATTTTATGGTGTTTTATAAATATTATAAATACAATTTATTAAAATGATAAAATTTAATTATGAAATTTAACGAAATATATTACCATGTTTAAAAAAAATATAGTCATATCAATAAACTACTTTGTTATATTGATAAATTTACAATATTGTTTTAATAAAACCGTTAGTTATTATTTTTAAATACTTGATAAATTATATAATCGATTTAATAAATAAGTTTATCATTATTAAAGAGGTTTTGTATAGGATATTCATCAATTTAATAATTTATTTATCATCATAATCAATTCTTATATAAACTATAGTTTATTTATGTACACGGGCGCGTGGAATTTCCAGAAATAATTGAATTAGCCGGTCTGGTGTCTATGGCCCCACGTCGCGACGACCGCACATTATCAATATTCAATATAATATCATAATAATATAATATTATTATGGCATGGAGATGGACGTATTTGCAGTATATGATTATACTATAATTCCGTCTTCAGTGTTATGGGTTTACTGTGTTTTTTCACTATTTTTTGTACTGTTGTTTTGCGAAGTTGCTGTTGTAGTACGGTCGTTTTACACTTAACTGCAATTTTAAAATCATTATTACCAAAACTACAAATCAGCGAATTAGTAAGTATAATTTATATTGTGTTTCTATTTTTCTAAATAATAGGTATTATATTTTTTTATCTTTCGAATTGTATTAACGAAAATTTTAAGTGTTTTTAAGTGTTTTTTAACATTCATTTAAGAAAATGATTTGTTTTATTTGCCATGATTATTTTGAAAATATCACATCACTTACTGTTCATTTTAAAATTTTTCACTCATTAACACATTCGATTACATACGTTTGTTGCGAAAACTCGTGCTCTCAAACCTTTTCTTCACTTGCGAAGTTCAAAAGACATATTACTAATAAACATAAAGACAATTCTCAAATTTTAATTCCTAATCAAACACCTTTACTTTCCACAAGTACATGCACATTTGATAAATCATTGAATTATACAAAAAATGATAAATGTATATGTATTGATGATAATCATTTAAAAAATACCAATTTAGTCGATACCCCGGAGAATATTAATTTTGATTTTAATAAATCTATTAATCATCTTTATAAATCAGCTATTGAATTTATTATGAACTTACACAGTAATAATAATTTTACATTCAAAGATATATTGACAATTCAAACTGGCCTTAAAGATAAATTATTTAAACCACTATCTATAATACATAAAAATATAGTTGAGTGTGAAATTAAAGATCCTTTAGTAAAGGGTAAGTTTAATCAATTTTCTTCTGTTTTGTCTGACCCATTCAAACATTGTAATAGTGAACACAACTTAATTAAATGGCTTAAACAAAATGATTATCTTGAAAATGCAAAACAATTTACAATAAATAGTCAAATTGATATTGTTCAACACGATGGGTATGTAATGTACGATGAATCATTAACTAAAGGAGTTTTGTTACCCCTTAGATTCCAATTTCGAAAGTTTTTAGAGTTAGGTGATAATTTTAAAACTATGTATGATAAACTAATAAATAACAATCAATGTAGCGATAACACAATATGTAATTTTATTCAGTGTGATGTTTGGAAAAAAAAACTAAATTCTTTTGAAGGAAAAATTGTGTTTCCATTTTTTCTTTATGCAGATGATATTGAAATTAATAACCCTTTGGGTTCTCATGCAAATTATCAATCAATTACTGCCATCTATTATAATTTCCCTCTAAATGAAAATAATTCTTCTTTATGTAATATATTTGTAGCATCTTTAGTTAAATCAGTGGATTTTAAAGAATTTGGAAATAACTTATGTTTAATAAACTTAATAAACGAAATTAATTTTCTTGAAACAGAAGGTATAATAGTAAAAACTCCACATGGTGATTTAAGAATATATTTTGTGTTAGCATTAGTGCTGGGGGACAATTTGGGAGTTAATACTCTTTTAGAGTTTAGTAAATCATTTTCTGCTAACTACTTTTGTCGTTTCTGCAAAGCTCATAAGTCAATAACAAAACATATGTCTATAGAAGATAGCAATTTGATTCGTACAGTTGACAATTATTCAGTAGATGTGCTGAGTAATAACTTCAAAGAAACTGGGATATATCAAGAATCCATTCTTAATAGGATAAAAAGTTTTCATGTTACTGATAATTTTTGTGTTGACATCATGCATGATTTATTCGAGGGAGTTTGCCACTATAACATGAGCCACATAATTAAATATTATACAGAAACAGTTCAATTATTTTCTTTAGAAAACCTAAACAATAGAAAATCTGCATTTAACTATGGGTCTTTAGAAGTGGGAAACTGTTCACCGCCGATTTTAGATTCTCACATCAAACACTTTCGTTTAAAAATGTCTGCAAAAGAAATGTGGACATTTGTACATTTCTTTTCGTTGATGGTGGGAGATTTAATACCTCATGATGATGAAGTTTGGAAGTTTTTTACTAATTTTTTAAAAATAATTGATGTTTTATTATCACATACATTTACAGAAAATGGCATTGTTTTACTTCAACATTTAATTAAAAAACACAACGAAAATTATGTTCTTCTATTTAACGATTCGTTAAAGCCTAAACACCATTTTCTTGTACACTACCCCTCAATTATAAGGCAGTCAGGTCCTCCACGTCATTTCTGGTGTTTTCGATTTGAGGCAAAACATAGAGAGTTAAAAACATATGCTCGTGTAACTTCCTCTCGAAAAAATATAACTCTTTCTATATCTAAAAAATGTCAGCTTAAGTTTTCTAATTTTTTAATGCACCCTTTCAATTCAGTCATAATTTGTGAAGATAAGCATAAACAAATCCCTTATGAAGCTATTGAACATGAAATTTATACAAAAATTTCTTTAAGACCAATTGATTATTCTATGTACAGTGAAGTTCAGTATAAAGGTACTACTTATAAGACAAAATTGTATTTAAGTAGATTTACAAATGATACAATGTCAATTTTTGAAATCAAAGCAGTTATTATTACCAATAATAGCCAAATATTAATATTAGCCAAGCAAATTGCCTTAAACGATTTTTCTCCACATTATCAGGCTTATGAAGTACCAGTTGAATTGCAAATAATTGATGAATTTGCATTAGTTAATATTAATGACTTTAGTGGACCTCCAATTTATATTATTAAAACATCTACATTTAAGTCATTTGTTCGCTTAAAAGAATTTTTTTAATTTGTATGTATATACCTTGTGCTAAAAAAGAAAAAATAATGTTTAAGTACCCTGCATTCTCTATTTTATATTTATTATAGTTAGTATTAATATTATTTTGACATTGTATAATTTATTTTTGTTCTTTTTTTTATTTAAAAAATATATATTAATAAGTAGACACTAGTAGACATTGTAAAAAAATATTATATAATGGAGCTGAATGATGTTCCCGAAAATATTTTTAACATTTCCGCTGATGACTTAACTCTGGCCAACCTTGAGAAGATAAATATATTTTATGAATCTATTGATAATCAATCAGACATACATGTAAGGAATTTAATAAGACATATTTTTAAATTACTTATACAAAATTATTGAATTTTATAGGCCAATATCGATTCAACTGAATGTAGTGAACTATCGAATAAAGATGCTTATGATGAAAATGTGCAATCTATCAATGCACTATTAAAAGGTTGGAATTTGGAATGTATTCTTCAAGTATGCTTAGGCAAGTATTTCACAATGATTAATTAATTTATACTTTAACTTTACATAAAAAAAAGTACCTTATATGATTATATTTTTACTAAATATTTAATTAACAAATTCTAATTAATTCCATTCTCATTTTTTATGTTGCAGATGAGTGTATTGACATTGATGCCCTAAAGTATATAAAACCTAGGCATATAGATAAACTTTTATCAACACAACCACTTGGAATATTGATTAAGTTCGAAAATTGTGTAGAAACATGGCAAAAATCGTTACAAGATAAATCATTAATTGTAATAGATAATAGTTTAGTTTCTGGTGTTCAGAATCTACAAACGTCATTACAAAACAAACCACTAAGTGAAATAGACAGGACTTTAGTTTCTGGAGTTCAAGTGCATACTATTTTAGCTAATTCTACAAGAGGAAAGTTGTTACTTGATTATTATAAAATTCACAAGGAATTAAATGATTCCATTAGAGGAAACTTGGTTGATCTCATAGTCCATGATATTATTTCAAAGAATATACCGATGTCAATTAGCCTAGCTGAAAGTGTTGCTGAACAGATAGCTATTATGTTTCCTTCAGAGATTAAGGCAAGTGTAAAAATATAACATACAATATTATAATATATCATTTTTTTTAAATACCTAAATTATTGTTTGTTATTAGGATATTTACTTCATGCGCCATGGGAATAATAAAGCACCAAGAGGAAAATTGTATGCTAAATTTTATAATTGTATGCGTGCACTTAAAACCAGTGGGCTAAAAACCAATCCTGTCAAAACTAATAATTCTGCCCATAACGACACATTCACTAAACGGAATGATTCATTTGGTAAATAAACATACATTCATCTGTTTGAAATAGTAGATATGTTACAATTAAATTAGTGGCACGACTTTTATTATAAGCATAAATACTTAGGTAATTTAATGTTTATATTTTTGAATTTGCTTGTTCAATAGTAGTAGAAACTGACGTTGGTTATTTGTTGGATATAATAAAATACGATGATGAAATTTCATTTCCAAATTTACTTATACATTGGACTGCCACCATGCAATACAGGCTAAATAAAATAAAAGAGGCAAATTCAACAGCAGAAATATTAAAGGAATGGAAACATTATTCTATGCCATTAGGGTATAAACTTGTAAGTTAAATATATTTATTAAATATATTAAAAATTTTAAAATTAATCACATTTTATGAATTAGGTTGACATTGATTTCAATGGATTATATCAATCATCAACTATTCCAGATTTATGTATAGAATTCCAAAAATCATATGATAATATTCTACTAATAGTAGAACAATATATTAAAGATAGAGATGGTAAATTGTTACTACAAGAGCTCAAAACAACTAATGATCTTACACAAAGTAATATGAACATTCAATTTTATTGTATACCATTTTAAAAATTAACTCAAACTATGAACTGTTATTTAGATGGTAAAGACTGTACACTTTTCCACCTGCTAAGTTCTCTATTTGTGCCAACATCACGTAAAGTGACCAAAGATGATAAAGGAAAGAACAGTTTAACAAAATATTCCATTAAGGATTCACAGAAGAGTTTTATTATTTTTAATAATTCAATCAGTGAATCTGAAAATTATATAGAACATTTAAAAAATAAAAAATTACCCATACAGCCTTTTATTATAGTAATTGGTACACCACTAAAACCAAACCAAATTTTAGTCTACTTTGATTCGATAAAATATAAAGTTTTTAATATTACCCGTGCAATTGATATATGTTTTAAACTTTTTAATTTGTTCAATTTACAATATCCTCTGCAATCATGTGCAGTATGGATGTTCATACAAAAATTTTATTATAGTATATCTACTAAATATGATACTCCACACCAATTAGTTACCCAAGTGTTACATAGTTTGAAGAAACAAAAATAATAAATTCATTCATATAGTCTAAGATATTAAAATATTTTTGTCTATAATTTTGTTATATAGATTTAAAACTAATTTTATTTGTTCAATTTATGTATCTAAATGCTAAGGTATAATAATTAATATTATCTTGTTGATTAATTTTATTGTATGAAATTTCTTTAGTTTTTTTTTAAAACTTATTAAATTATTTCAATGTTTTTATTCAACTTCTAAAATAAGTTATTTTGTGTACTATTTTTTAATGTAAAGAAATTATACATCTATACTTCTTACTTTTATATACATAGCACACCATTTTATGTAAAATAATTTAATTTTTCATCTACGAGTATAAAGCATTATGTTGTTTTGTTTTATTTACTATTTTGATTTAAATTTATACACAATATTAAAAAATACGTAGGTATTCATAATATTCTTAATTTATTAGATATATAAAACGTATTGTATTCATTAAATATATGTATCTAAATACTAAAGTACCTATTATATTATTAAGTTTATAGTTTTTTTCATTTAAAATGTCTTTAGTTTTTTTTCTAAGTTCTAAAATATGTTATTTTGTTTTATACTTCTAATGATGTGTATTTGGAGTATATATTTAATAAATAATTTTGCATTTATATTGTTTTACATTTACTGATTTCATAATGAAAACATCCTGATTTCTTCTTAGAATCAATATGTAATAACGATGAATTTATCACTTATTTATACAGCCAATTTTTTTCAATAATAATCCAAAATACTTTTTGGGTTGAACTAAAATAATTTTTTCAAGACAATAAATATTTTGTCAAATTGATAAATTATAGCTATAGCCTAAATAATATATTTATTATTAATTAATAATGTATTTTATTAAGGTGATAAAGTATTTATCAATAGTATACAATTAAATTCATTGACATAATAAATAATTTATTAAATTGATATAAATTCTATAAGCAAACTTTCAATTTCTGAACTGACAAATGTTTCTTCATCAATTTGATAAAATGTTTATGGGGTCATTATTAATGATATTTTTTTCAAATTAATCTATATTTTTATTATATTGATCGCTTATTTTAGTTCAGTGTATGTATTCAACCGGAATCCAACGGTGTCAAGGTTATGTACATATTCAGGAAACCATTTTGAAACGGACCCCCAAAAAATATTGTGTTCGTTTATCTATAACACCGGTTAGGTATATGTTGTGAACCTGCAATTACGAATGCTCTAATTAGTCGGGCGTATATAATATAATAGAATATACGTTTAACGGACGCTTAAAGAAATAAACACACGAGCAATGGGTGCACTTAAAAAGCGATTACGTCCATTAAACGCATTATTATATATATTATATAGATATACGAATGTAATATTATTAATGATATTAAAATAGCGACGACTATGTTCTCGCACACTGCACATGCGTCGGCGGACGAGATCTCGCAACATCGGCGCAACAATGATGATAGTAATAATAATAATAATAATAATCGTATTATACGAGCTATCAAATGTATGGTATCAGCTCGTATTAATAGTACTTTACAACGACATAATATTATTATTATTATTATTATTATTATTACGATGGCGTATACGGAACATAAACACAAATAATATTACGATTATAATTATAATTTGGCTTCTGCTTCTATACTTAAGGGAATATGACAATAATATTATATTATCGACGAGTAACTTGCGAAACACGTCAGAGATGGAGAACTCGTAATATTATTATTTGTTCCGTACTTTTTTTTTTTTGCATCATGCCGCAGAAGAGCAGTAGTACCACTACAAACTAATCAAAATTCTTTAAGAACATAATGTTAATATTATTTCGTGGGCCCAAGTCGATATTTTTTTCATTTTTATGACCATTAAAGTGTTCGTGGTAGAAGCTCTGGTACCACTTATACATAATAATACTATTACCGAACGGCATATAAGTGCCAAATAGAGCGGGTAGGCGTTGAGAGCGGGAGCCGCAAAAACGTTAAAATTCCCGTCCAAAGAAATAAAAACTATATGTATACAAATTAAAGTACCTACCTAGTTAAAAATATTATTGTGGGGTAGTTCGTAGATATAACGATCCGATCACATATTTGAATATAACACATTATTAAACCAATTACCAACCTATATTTTTATTTTTTCATACGACGAATATTGTGTACCGATCGCGATAACCATTATGTTTTACATAATATATTATACAGCATATATCTTTGTGGATTCCGTGTCTTAAACGTCAGATCAATTCAGTTGTTATAAACGTTTTCATATTATATCGTTTTTGCGATGAATAATCTAATGATGCAAAATTTTAAATTAAAAACCAAAGCAATAGATCGAAAGAATAATATCACTATTATTACATAATTGCTTAAGCGTATATAATTAACGCGACATTTCAGGTACCTATCTAACATTTGGTGGTGTACTTATAGTTTTCCTCGTAAATCGCAATGATACTTAGTGTATGTTTTAATATCATAATATAACTATTGTAGTTGTATAATACATAATATTATAATAATGTATGGTACTTAGATTTTTTTCTGGAAAAAAAAACATTTGTTTATATTATAATAATATTATACCTAGCGATTTTAATCCGCGCGGAGTGAGTCGTCCTTGTTAGGCGCGTTTCTATGATATTATGATATTATAATTTATAATATAATATGTGGCAAGCAGTACTGAATTCGAACCCTCTCCCCAAATTTGAAACACGACTTGCGCCCAAGTAGTCCGGACACACGCAACGGTGGTTTCACAGCACGTATTATATATATATGTATATATATACTATATAGGTATATATAAGTAATAAGTATATACGAGGAACGGTGAAAAGTCGGTTCGATATAACGTGTAATGCGTATATAGTACGTAATATATATAATATGATACGCGTAATAATATAATAAACAACAACGGCGAAGGCACTTTTAAAACGACTTGCTGCAGACGGGGATAGGGAAGCTGCAGTCGCTTGCACTCTCTCACACACACACACACACACACACACACACACACACACACACACACACACACACACACACACACACACACACACATGCATACACGTACGTCCATTAGGTTAATCGGTCGATTTATCAACGGCGGTGGCTGTTACGCGATATACCCGGCTATTGCCTTTTAATACCTATTTTGTTTACGGTGCCATCCATTCCACTTGTTGTCGGCGCGACGGCGGCGCGGCGGCGGCCCATCAAAATAATAATATACGTTACATTAATATCATATACATATTATGTAACATATATTATTTATACCTACACGAGTGCACCCCGCGCGCACGTTAATGGACTTATGGTCGTCTTCTGTATATCTGTTCGACGCCGCCGCGGCCGTACAGCGTGTATGTGCAGTGTTTTTTTTTTTATACCATCGACGATACTACTATAACGAGAGGAAAAAATACCGAACGAGACGGAGCAGAAGAAAACACATTCAATGCCTCCGTTTTCGTGTTTTTTTTTTTTTTAAACATTTATTTTTTTTTCCCATTCGAAACGGAACACAATTCATCTGTGCGCGCGATGATGTTTCGGTCGCGGTCGAAAACACCCGACAACGAGGTCGGCGTGACCGGCGTCGTCGTCATCGCGCAGTGGTATATAATATGGTCGTAGGACAGAGTGGTAAGTACCTGTGTAATACGACGTGTATAAGCATTGTAGGTTTACAGCAATGGTATATACCGCATTAATAAAACCTATACCTATAATAATAGACATTATATTATAATACTTTTAAGCCCGCGAGGGTTCACATTACATCGCAGCAATAAGTCGCGCCACGTCCAAAAGCTGAACTCGGCCGGGCTTCGGAAATTAACCGGTATAGAACACGTAGGTTACTATTGAAGGATACCGCGTTCGGATTGCAAAGGCCGATCAGAATACGATAAAAATAAGTACACGCCACTCGACAGACGCATAAATACTGTAATTATATCGTACCAAGGGGTTAAAGTGGGGGGGGGGAGTGCAGGAGGACTCAAATTAGGATTTTATACATAAGACATTATTCATAAAATTATAGATGGAATGCTTAAAACTATGTGGACACATTAGTCCCCTCAGGAATTTTTTTCCACTTTAAACCCTGATCGTACCTGTGAATCCGACTCTGTACTGCGATCACGGGGTAGACACGAAAGTAATAATAATATTATGATATTCGCCGGATATTTTTTTTTATGATTTCAACAGACTGTATTAACAGATAGGGATAACATAAATATTCGATCAAATTCGGTGCATATAATGTATTATTGTTCTCATACTATCATCTTACTTACGACGTATCTAGCGATCTTACTTGTGCCTACACACACCGATGCGAAAAACAATCACGATCGGAGCGGCTGCGCACTGATGAGTCTCAAACGTGTCATCAGTTATATTAATATCATAATATTTATATAAATCTAGCAATGACAAGAAAAAAAAAAAGTTTATTTCCCGTCTGTAAAAAAGGATATAATATGCGTACATAATTATCAAAATGTTATATTGCATATGTCTTATAAAGTGCGATTTCTCGAGAAGACAACCCTCGACTGCCGGTAAGCCATCGTCGTACGTGCGTTTTGGTCGACATTTTTAACAGAAGTTGTCACGCTTCTCATCAGGCCGATGGCGGTGGATATTGCAATACGTGTCTACATTTACGGACATCCGGATTGTCAATCTCCCCTTCACGACTGAACCACCACCGTTCACGTTGTGTGCGAACTACTGTTACAGATATTTTTTATCCGATTCCCACCCCTCCCGTCCATGAGGTATTTCATACTCCTGTTATATATAATTTACAATATATAATATCATGATTCCATTCTTCCGTGTGGAAAGGAATAGTCAAACGATTTGAGTTACTTCGTTCTAAAGAGAGCCGTACAATTTAATTTAATTATAAATGCTAGTGATTTATCCGTTTGTAACAACGTTCAGTCTAAGACGAGACGACGTGTTATGGGTAACCGAATTATTATTTGTGAAACTGTACAGTACGACGTGTGCGAGTTCTTTGTAAACTTTAGCCAAATTAAACTCGTTTTGTAACTGCACACTCTCTGCGACGCCTCGCCCGCTGTAAATACATCAGTTCCAGTTCGTTTTAGACGCTGCAATATACTATTATAATATTTCTAAACTAGCTAAATTATACGTCGCTCAGTCGCTGCCGGGTTGAAGCGAAAAAAATTACCTATATTAACAGTAAATAAATATATAGAGCCTTCTAAGGAGTAAATTGGTTTGGCTATGTTGTTACTAATGATTACATGGCGCTCTTACTTCTCACTCTCCTTGTCTGATGTTTTTTTTTTTTTTTTTAATGCAGGAAAGTTGTTGAAATCTTAGTGTGAGTATTTAATTTTTATAGTCACCATCAGTCATCTCTCCGGTGCAAATCGAACTCGTTTGGGAAATCCACCTATGGCGGATTGAACATCGCGATTGCACGAGGTGTATTTCGGTTTAAGTAGTTTAATAGACTCATGAGCAACTGTGTTGAAGTGTGTATCGTTCAAGAGTAAATCGTCTTGTACCTCGGTTTACCTTTAGTAAGTCGGACCTGTTTAGTCTATGCGCCCGCGGGTGCATGTCTGGTGTATTTATGTGTGTCAAAAAGAGTTATGACCGTGTTTAGTGTTTAGCAATCAGTTTCCATGGTTTTCTGCGATAAATTTTGAGTATAGGCACACTAAACAGCTATGATTATGCGTAACCGAAAATAACTTTTTTATCATTATTATTGATACAATTTTAATCAGCTGAATGATCGTGTGACGCCTTTCAGCCTGTAGCATTCACGGCAGGTCAAGAAGGCAATATTCTATACAAGAGAGTGCAAGTTTCAAAGCTAAAAAAACTAAAGTGTACTTTTTGTTTGAAGTTAAAAACTAAGGGTAAAAAAAAATTGCTCAACGGTCAATCGTAGCCCATTGTATCCACGATATATAATAATAATAATAATATGTTGTGTGTATAAACATGTAACAGGCGTGCTATATAAAAATCGTAAACATTTTGAAATGTTATTGTGTTTTCTAGAAACCGATATTAAACGCGTGTTCAAATCTCATCTGTTCCTATACAAATCAATTATTAATGTTTCGTACACACTATTTATATACGTTCGTAATACGTTAATAATTTACATTTATTGTACAACGAAGTTGTGTTTATTATCATTTTTTCGTTATTACCAAGTCAATTTATTTCAAGTTAAATTGATTGATGGGCCGGCTTTACAATATACATACATATATATATATATATACAATATCAGTGTAAATAATACGTTTAGATTTGTAATATTACTCGACGGTATAATATCAAACTCCATTTATTTTAGTTTTAACAAATGGACGGGCGTGTTGATGCGTCAACGAGTTCGTTTACTATACATAAATATAGACTACACACTATTTATTATTATATAGAGGTAGGCAGGTAGGCAGGTAGGTACATACCTATATATATATATATATATAGTTTGTATACAGTAACCTGTGTACGGAATTGGATTAACGGCGTGATGCATAAAACAGTTTTCGTTGAATTACTATTATTATTATTATTTTGGCGTAAAAATGTATTGGATTCGAACACGGTGGCGTAAATCATCAGCATTTTATTGACACAGGTACATTATAATAATACATCAGGCGCGCGGGACGTGTGTATACCTACGCGTAAAATAAAAGGGCTGAATGCCGCCTTCCATATTTAATTTTAATCACCGAGTACAAATGTCATGTGCTTATTGTACACGTTTTGTAATTAAGTTGTATTTGCCCGACTGTGTATATATAGACTCGAATAAAACATAACGCACTTAAAAATAAATAATAATATTTGAAAAACGGACGCACGCTTTGTGAAGTATAAAATTAATTATTACGGTATTGTACTCGATTTCACGACAAACAGTATTGTATTCGGCGTAATTTCTGATTTAAAGTCAAGGAGCCTATTATACGTTAATGGCAGCTAGGCGGTGGTGGGCCCGCCAGCTAGAGGGGATGGTTGTCGCTTGCCGAGAGGAAAAAAAAAATATTGGTTTTTTACGATTTATAGCGGTGCGAGTGTTTCGAAATTTCAAAAGTAATCTATAGTAAAAGCTCGGCGGCCGCGGCGGCGGGCGGAATGAAAGAGTATATATACGGAACTGAAAAACGAATTTACGGCAAACATATTATATTGTATTGCGCGTGGTAAATGTGTTCGGCGCAGCGGTATTATATACAAGGACCGCAGAAACTGGGGATTTTCGTCGTCGTCGTCGTCGTCGTCGTCGTCGTCGTAGTCGCCGTCGCAGTGGCAGTCGCCGCCGCCGCCGCTGTTGTGTACATCGCACCGAAGCGGAAAAATTATAGCACCGGCGGATGTGAAATTTGACCAAGATAAAGTCCGTGGCCCGAAAGTAATGTGCCGGGGTGTACGTACGTATATAATATGATTATCGAATGGCTTTTTCCGTACAGATCGTGATTTCCGATAACGGTCGCACACGCGCACACGCGGCTGTCTAATGGATCGTATATTTTATTATTTCCGTCAATTTGCCATTTCTGCCGAGCGCCGACTTCCCCTCCCCCCCCACTCCCCCCACCCGCTAGTGATATATTGAATAAAAGGTGCGCGACCCGAGCGCATACGCCGCGGTCAACGCCGCCGGTTGTCGTACGCACAAGAGAGGTTGTTATTTTTTATTTTTTACCGATTCTGTTCTGTCGTCGTCGTCGTCGTCGTCGTCGTTAACGACAGTAATAATAATAGTACTATAATAATACGCGCGACCGAGACACGGCGGCGGTACCGGCTATGCGCACGGTAGGTATATATATATATATATATACAAATGAAAACGAAAAACCACCGCCTCGCCGACAGTTGGAAATAAATCACGGGGTTTCAATCATCGTTTCCGTATCGTGTACACGCGTATAATATATATAATATCATAAGACTTCACGTCTCTCATCAGTGTGCGTGTGTGTCCGTGTGCGTGTGTGTCCGTGTGTGTGTGTGTGTGTGTGTTTCTCTCTCTCTCTCGCTGTATCTCTCTCCGTTAGGTTAGGTTAGGCTCTCCGTCCAGTGGACCAAAGTCCCGTGTGCGAGCGGAGGTGGGGATACTCCGATGGACTGCGAGCGGAGTGTATACAGAAAATAATCGTGACGCGAAAAATGTATAATAATAAAGTCGATTCTGTGTGTTGTGTGCATTAATTTTTTGTTTCCAACGCGTATGGTCACCGCCGGTATACGGTATATACGGTTCTCGTACACACACACACACACACACACACACACACGCGTATTCTCGTGTATACGTGCACAGACACAAGCACACGCCCGCACCACCTATAGATATTCGCCCGACGGTACGCCATGTATATTATAATATGACTGTGTGTGTGCATCATGTACATATTATTCGTACGTGCGCGAGCCGGGGCGTACACGGTCACGCCGATACGGCACTCAACAAATTTCCAGGACAGGTGCTTATTAGGACGTCGTAATATGATGAGAAACCGACGCCGCCGTCGCCGCCGTCCGGGGGCACGGCCCACACCGCTATTAATTAAACCTCACGTGCCCTCGATGCCCCCCCCCTAGTCCTCTGTCCGGCGGACAACGCGCGACTGCATCGCGGGCCGGGCCGTCTCGTGCTGCAGGAAATAATGCGTTTAGACAATTTTTTACTTTTATTATTATGATTATTATCACCGTCACCATCATCATCATCATCATCATTATTATTATTGTTTTTCGATTTATCCTCCTATATCATAATATTATTATATTACGTTTCTCCGGCGCGAGGCATTCACGTCGAACGCCGCCGCCACCACAGCGTTATCCGTAGGTACATCTACGAATAACGCCGCTGATGCAGTATTGTAACATTATTGTGCCGACCGAGTCCATTCCGGCGACTCCTCCTCCTCCTCCTCCTTCTCCCCTCGTCATCATGGGTCCTGCTCCTCCTGCTCCGCGATGTGTACAATGTACGACGTGTAGATAATAATATTATTATTATTATGCACGCTCGCTGTACGCGCGTGTGCTGCACAATATCGGCGGCGCGACGTGATTATTTTCATATTTTCTATTAGGAAAACAACGAAAAGGAGGCGCGTCTCGCACACCGGTTTCATTAGACGTATAACCCAACGAAATGATAGGAGAATAAGAAGACCGGTGTTGGAAATCACGTACATAAAAAAAAAAAAAAAAGATAGAAAAAAATCATCTTCCCCGCACACGCGCAACAGAGATTTCCGAGAGAGCTTTTTCGAATCGCGAAATAAATAATAATATATTATATGCGAGAGTGGCGCGAGTTATATTATCCGGATCACGAACTTTGTACACACTGCGCTGCCCTTAGTCCTTCCGCCGTCGCCGCAGCGTCCGTTTCGAGCACAGGTCCGGAACAAGACAGATGACGCGTATTTTGATCGTGTGCATTGTGATGGTGGTGCGTTGTTTGTGTACGCTCTTCGCATACCGCGAGGATTGTGTGCCGCCGCCGAGCAGACCTAATTGTAAATCAGACTGCGCGCGTAAACGTGAAAATATACGATTTCAATATACATAAGGCGGAGGTGCGATCCCGGAGTGTATAAAATATGCGCCCGACCTGCGCCGCCGTCGCGGCTTACACACACACACCTTCTTATTATATTATACGGATAGCGTCGAGAATCCGGCACTGCAGTATGACGTGTGTACACGACGCTAAAATGTATTTTTTTTTTTTTTTACAAAAATCCGCCCGACCGCCGCCGACGTCGGCCTGTTAATTATTGCAGACCCTCCGCAAAGGTGCAGTGTCCGCGATAGGCACGTGTCCTCGCTGGCTAATCGTAATATTATACGAAAAAGCGCGGGTTAACCGTTTTCGCGATTTCATGAGCTCACACCGGTGGCTGTGTGTTCTGCGTGTCACTTTTGTTTGTTTTGCTTTTTCCCTGCTCGCCTACACGTGGCAGTCGCAGTTGCTGTTATAGTATACTGCCCGGAACGTCCGCCGGCCGTCTCCCGCGCGTACAATCGTAATGACTTAAACTGCAACCTGTTGTAGACATCATACGCGTACATGTGCAGCCTGCTGCGGTATTTATAGACCCGTGTTAAACGCATATATATGGGGGGGGGGGGCAATAATAAATTGATGTGCAGCGCGTGTAATGCATACTATGACGCCGCCCCGCGACTTGTACCCACCGACCCGTCCTGGAACACGGTGAGCGCGCGGGGTTGATTGATGACCGGCGTGGGACGTGTGGAAAACCGTGTCGGCGAGGTGGACGGCGAGAAGGAGTAGAAGAAAATGTATATTAGTTGTTATGTTATATTATATACCTACGCGAGACGGCATGATAAGCGTTGTGTATTTCGTGTGTTGCCGGGACACGCTGCCGAGTGTGTAACGGTGTTTATGGGTGGGGTGGGGAGGTGTCCGCCGGCTAAAACCTGGTGCTAATGAGAAAAAGATTAGAGACAATTACCGCATTAAATTTGTTCGGGTGTTTTCCACGACGGCGGCGTACAGACATTTGGGTTGTGCGTGTATCTCCGTTTCGAATAATATCATATATTATATTATACGCTCCCGGTCCGGGCTTACCCCTACGAAAAACATCGTCCGCCACCGTCACCTCGGCCATAAGGGATGATGCGACGAGTACCGGCCGAATTTCGCGGTTTGTCGTCGCGTTCACCTACGACCCCACGCGGTATATAATATTATTGTAGTACGGTAACCTCGAGCGACAAACCGTGCACACACGCCCGACTCACCCACTTTCCCCTTCTTTTTGTTGTTGTTGTTGTTTTTTCGCTGCTATTATTTCGGGCAACCGCGACCGGATAACTGGCGTTTCCGGAAAATTCGAATTTAAAAGCCACAGCCGCCACCCCGTAATAATCATTATCGCTCGTTTGGCTTGGCCGGACCCGTATCAGAAATTTACATATAATAAACGACAACTGCGGCGTTGTACGCGTATTATACAGAGTGAACATAAATGTTGTGTTATAACAACAACTGTGAGGGGGTGCCGCTTGATACGCGATATTCTTACGTTGCGTTTTTTAATTAATAATTCTGATTTTAAATATAATTCAAATGGCTCCGAAAACCCTCACTGAATTATCTAAATATAACAGGTTCCCTAACCCCTTTACAATAATATAACAATTATAATTTTACATTCACTATTATCACACCGAAAAACAAACCAAGCTACAAACGCTATACAACGTATCAAAGTCAGTATTATAATAATTAATAATAATACTATCGACAACGATAAAAATATATTATTTTTTGCACTAATGCCACCGAAAAATTGAATAATTGAAATAATTATTATGTCGGTTTATGGTGGTACTTAAAAATTAAAATTTACTATACTGGCACACCTTTGAAAGAGCAGAATATTTCACACATTAAAATAACGCTTTTTTTAGTGTGTTGAAATTTGTATTTCATGTCTACTAATACCTTTTTTTATCGACTGTTTTAAATTTAATATTGAAATATAGTGCTCCGTGGAAAAATGTAACACAAATGTAGCAAATATATAATATTACATAATAATAATATCATGAATTGAACTTTGAAATAATATAACTATGCATATTATTATTGTTCGTAAAATTATTTATCAAAAAATAGTATAGAGTTACAATAAAATAATATGATATTACAATATTACCTATATATATAATATAATATATATACATTTATTATTTGAATTTGTATTTATCATTTTCACTTTTGAATTTTTATATGAAGGTGTTAATAATGAATGAGAACGTAATTTAAAAATTGTTGTTTGAACAAATCCTTTATGAAATTTATGCAATGTTGAATATACACAAAACAACTCAACGGTAGACACCATGACTAACTTGCCTAATATCAAATTTTAATAAAAATATTATTTTTTTTTTTTTTACGCATTGCATGAACATAAATATTGGTACCTAGGTACATATTAATATCATGTATTTTAGTGAAATGTATATTTCATAAAACCTCGAATTGGTACCTAATAATAGTAATAACAGTAATAAAAATATTGCATTTAGAATTCCGAATAAGCGGTAGCGGCGGAATCTGAAAAGAACCAGAAAGATTACTGAGACGTATGATTACCAAAACTCCTTCATCCACCGACGACGACAACGACATGAGTTTCTCTTTTGTTAGCCCCGGCATCACGGGTAGAATGGAAAAAGTAATATTACCCTTCAATTGTTGACCTGTCTACCGGAAGCTGACGTACGGTGCTTGTACGTGGTCGGAAAATATTCCACACGTTAGTGTTTCCGGCATCGTCCGGCGGAAACTACGAGGCCCCATTGCGAAAAGTAGTTACTGCCCGTGGAAAATTGAAAATATAATGTATGTGCGCGTTTGTGTATATTTGTGTGAGTGTGTGTAAGTGTGTGTGGATGTGCGCTTATTGAATTGGGGAGGCACACTAAAAATAAGTGTGTTGCATAGAACAAACAAAACGATTACAGTACCAATAATAAGGTGGCAATAATAGAAGGAATAACGGCGTTGAATATTTTTGTGTAATACGTTTTCGTTTTCACGAAGGTCGTTCATTTAAATATATTACACCTATAGGTTCGGAATGTTATTCTAACAATAATATGAAATACTCTGTCAGTTAGTTCGAAAACTACTGTATTTTTTTTCATCGATAACACCTTTCAAACCGAACTTAAAATAAAATCGCTTTAATCATTTTTAATTACCTGCCTATAATATAGGTATTATTTGATTGGACGATTTTGAAGTATTTGAAGTATTTTCCTGTTGAACCATAATAATTCTTCGTAACTCATAATTGATTATTATTTATTTATTTATTTCTTCTTAAATATTATATTTCCAGTAGGTAAACCTGTGTTGTCAATTTTTACTCAGTTTATGATTCCTCCATGGTTTTTTTTTTCGTTTTTGAATCGACATTTAATTACTGTTTACCGTTTTTATCGAATATAATAATTCATCATAATTAATGACAGTTTAATTACATTTTTTTTTATTTAATTTTTTTATTCACGCATTTATAAATACACACAGTGACTTTTTTTTGTATTCGATCCAGTTTTTTCACGGAAATATATGTAGGTGTCTATATACAATTATTCTGAATGAAAGGTCATCGGAATTTTAGAAATTCAAGATTTAGATACCTACGTTTAATTTTTAAACGGATACAAACGTACATTTATTATCGATTACACTATGGCTCAGAAAGTGTACATAAATTAATCATTGAATAACATT
Source organism: Myzus persicae (assembly GCF_001856785.1). NCBI lineage: Eukaryota > Metazoa > Arthropoda > Insecta > Hemiptera > Aphididae > Myzus > Myzus persicae. Next base: position 162,012 of record NW_019101948.1, on the reverse strand, counting down.
ATTAAATTGTCACGCCCGTTACGCATAATATAATAATATATTACTCTGCCGCGGATTCGTTTTGATATAAAGTGCGTGTAATAATAATAATATTGTGAACGTTGTATCGTTAGGTTCTAAGATGAATTTATAGCGTCACCGACGTATAATTTATGTGGAATAATTGATATTTTTGTGTTTGGGTACCGGCTGTATGCTGGAATAAGTTTCGCAGTCGGACGAAATAACATTCCACCGACGGACGATAGTAAAAGACGATACCATACGAACTGCAGCAAATATAATGATTATTAACGTAAGACAATTTTGATCGGAATCGCGCAGAGAATATTGCGTACCCACTTTATATTCCGATGAATCTACCGAGCATATGACATTTAGCGGAGACCGACTCCGCAATGAGTATCGAACCTGCAGTACAGAATGTAATATACTGGCACTATGTACTTCTTCATGTACATTCGATACATACATACATACATATATACGTGCAGGCATACACACATACATACATGCTGTAATATTATAGTGTATAATAGTGTATATACCTATCCGTTGCAAATGTCACCGCGATAAAATCTTCTTTTTACTTGACAGTTTTATCGTCGACAAGACGTGTCTCGAAAACGAACACTGTCGCGAACACGATGTAACATTATGCGATATTATATTATTATTATATACGCGTGCACCTCTGCTGCTGCCGCTATACGAGAAGCAAATAATGAGAAAGAAAAAACTACGCACCCCCCCGCGACATTGTAATTATTTTGATTTTTCCGATACCGATCCAAACGCACGCACACGCCACATCGTTATTATTTTCATTATGATTGCGCCGAGTTACGTATTTGTTTTTTTTATATTTTTTATTGTTGCGACCAAATAGTAGGTACCGAACTCGGTAATCGCGGTATAAGGCACACTCTACCAGGTACTCAACGGGGGTTGTTTTTTCCGCCGCCGACACGACTGTTATTGAGTCAACGCTTGCGGTCGAGCAGCCATCAATCTTGTCGTCATCTCTGAATATTTCGAGGTTGGGTTGAGGTGTTCGACGACGACATGATAATAATGCGAGAAGAGTCTTCTCGGGAAATCGAAGAGTAAGTACAATATAATATATTTACTGTTGTTATTTTCACCGACATAATATATAAGCAACCGCCGCCGCCGATATAGTTTTTGTCTCGGCTTATGAATCCGTCTAAATCCACCGGCGGCACAATAATAATTTCACGGGCCAAGTGGCATACGTTCGATATTGTTATATACAGAGGCACTGCGGCGGCGGTGCAAGTCACAATATTATATACATCTCATCGGCGGATATGAGAACAAAAATAATAATACAAAAAATAATAATAATAATCGCCGATTCACTGCCGGTAAATAGACGTTCCGATGACGTTATGAAATATAATAATAATCTCTGTTGGTTCTTCTCCCATTTATTAATAATAATATTATTATTATATATTACATTCCGCCGTCATCGTTGCAGTTATCCGCGTTATCCTTTGCCGCTAGCGCGTCTCCGTCTTTCGCACAAATCACGACCGCGCGGTCCGCCGCCACCGTTGTTGTTCTTCTACACGAGTCAGGTCAACCACAACTATAGACACTACACTGCTACTTTTCTACGGTAAATAATAATAATAGTATAATAACTAATAATATTTTATCATGTTATATTAATAACGCGATAAACATCTACAACTCTGCATTATGATTATAATACACAGTTTCCGGCCGAATTGTTTCTTTCTCCCCGTCGTCTCGCATTATTTCGACATGGAGTCAAACGCGAAATAACATAATATACGTACAGTTGTTATTATTGTCTTATTATTATTATTATTATTATTATTATTATATTCGTTTACCGTGCATTATTCTATCAAACGTTCATGTCTCATCGTACATTATTCTCCTCGAACTATGACCTTTATTTTCTTTTTCTCCCGTACATTAGACGTACTCATCCGTTGACATTTGCACTACACGGAAGTCGATTCGACTTGTGCCGCAGTAGACAGGTTATCCGTTATAAAATAATATATCCTTACACCGCGGTTCGCCCGTCTGCGTGTGAATCTGTGATTATTTTTGTTATTATTTCAACGTCTGTGTGGCCGCACACACGGAAAATAATATATCCACATAATATTATTATTATTATGTTCCCGTGATGGCTATTGTTAAAAACTCGTGCGTAACGCGCAGCAGATTATGACGTTCGATACCCAGGACGACAGATATAATCACTTAATTATCGAAAAACTTCCTTTTTCTTAAATTCTCGTCGAAACACAACGCGTCGCGCCACGTTTCGTAGGTATACCCGTAACAGCCGTTTCATTAATCAAAAACTGATTTCGTCTTTGAACAATCGAACGAAATTCAAGCGCATCGGGTCTGCCGACCGCAGTATATATAATAACATATACCTGGGTAACATTGTTTCTCGAAAAGGATACACGCCGTTGGTGTACCTATATGTTGCCTGCACGAATGTACCGCTTCTTTTATATTGTATGTGTGTGTGAACGCATGACGATAAAGTCCAGAATATTATATTATATTATTATACACGATGATGGGTATTATAATTATTATTAAAATATATATAGTACTTTATATTATTATTATTATACCTTGCGGCGTTGTTGTGACAGACCACGAGCTGCAGGGATGGATGACAATTCGTATTTTGTGACGAGTCGAACAGAATGAATAAAAAGCATTAGTAACAAAAACAGGCCGCCGCCGCTGCCTACCTAGTAAACGATATGAAGCGCTGATGAAAGAGTGTCAGTGAACGCGCCGCCGCCGCACCGGTCTTGTTGTAGGTAGCCTTGTCAAAACCGTGGCCCGGGTCATTTATAAAACTGATTATACGGCCATTATAATATACTTTATGATATTTCGGTTTCTCTCGTGGGAGGATACCGCGTCGGTGACAACGCATTGTGGGGTGAGAGAGAATAAAAAAGCCTCGAAATTGAAAAATATCACATTCAGAAAAAAAATACCAACCCGACAATAGAAAAAAAAAATTATAAATTATAAAAAATTGCGCTCGGTGAGAATTAAAAAAAATGGAAATAGAATAATGGCGCTTGTCAATAAAGTAGTGAGTTAAAAAAAAAAAAAAAGAAAAAAAAAGAATAAGAACTCGGTATTTAACTGCACAATGCGACCGCCGGGTGGGTTGGCCATATTTGTCAAATTGAATTGGGCGCGGTTGACAATAACTAGAGTAACACACACACACACATACATGACACATACACACACGAATGCACATACGGAGCATAGCAATTTAGTGCACGTCGAACATTCCGTGAAAAGAGACGGTGGACAAAAAAAAAAAAATAATAATAATATAATACCAGAGAGCAGAATCGGGTTCTCTATTTACTCGTCGTCGTCGTAGTCGTCGTCGTTTTTGGGGAGATTGCATTGTTTCTTATAATCTCGGATCGAGACAAACGGGCAATTTCGTTCCGGTTAAATGGGTCGGCTGAAGGAAAATCTAGCGCGCGTGTATCCGACGACGATCTGCCGACGCGCGGATATCGTACACAGCGATATATAATAATAATAATAATAATAATAATAATAACAATAATAGCAATAATAACGGCGAGCGCCGTAAAGAGCTGCTGAATGCCAGTGCGCATGTGCACCTGGGCCTAAAACATAATACCTGCGCGCGGCTCCTTGATAAAATATATATTATTGAAATATTTTTATTATTATGTCTCTGCAGTGGAACGATTGTTCCAGTCGATAGGCTTAGTACATAATAATATTACATGTGTGCATTATATGATTTACTGTTCGAATTCTTCTCGTCGTCTTCCACTGTAGTATGCACATAATAATATTGTAATATATATGTATTGGGTATAGGTATGTCTCGTGTATGAAATGGGCACCTACAACCCACCGTTACACATATATATTATATAATCGTTGGAAACATCAAAAGGACGATAGCAGCGGAGATGCAGCGACGACGACGACGACGACGACGACAGGAGACGCGTATTATAAATACACAGAAGGAATATAATTCGTTTTCAATAATACCCGAGCGGACGAGCTGGGGAAAAAACCAAATAAAAAAAAAGGGACAAAGGCGATACGTCCAATAATGCGACGACGACGAAGAAGGTATTATTATATAGGCCGAGCAGGTATATATACGAATATATATATATACACACGAGGATCAGTCGACAGTAGTAGTAATACTGTAACTGCACCTTGTCAATCTGTCGATTCGAGGTGGGCGCGCGCGCATTTTCTGCACAGACGCCGGGTGTATGCGATTATCGTTGTCAGACCTTAATTCGAAGGTCTTGTAGAATAATGTAGTTAAAGTGAAACGGCGTTTCGATATTAAATTAAAGAAAATCGATTATTGTTTTGTCCCGTCACCGGCGACGATGTCGTTTAAAAAATGTATACGCTCGGTTTGCGATGTCGCCAGTATAGTCTCCGCGCAGTCGTCGCCGAGGAAATTAATACTATTATAATTTAAATACGGTATACCTCTATAGAGGAACCTACGATAGCTAATAAATGTAGAAACGCAATAATAATAATACGATGATGTTGATGCTGATGTTTGAGAACCCACTGGAGAGCTATCATGGTCGTTCAATTTGAGGTGACGCGAGTACACAGATAATAATAATAATAATAATTTATTATTATTTATTTCGCAGCGACTTCGATTATAGTAATAATAATAATAATAGTTTAATTCTTGGCCATTAAACACAGATGCTACGTTAACAATTTCTCCGACCCATCTGAGAAACGTTCGAGAAGTGATCACACCGTCATCATCATAAATTCATTTTCGATTCCGCGGTTATTCCTTGTATACCGCGGTAATCGTTTCGCAGTAATCCAATATTCTGGTGCAATAAACACTGTTTAGTACATTGCACGGACACCCGGCGGACGTGAGTTTATACATTTTTGAAGCGCACGTTCTATTTATCACTCTATATTTGCGAAATTAAAAGTAATGGAAAAGAAAAAAAAATAACAACAAACAAGCGAGACGAAACCGATTATGTCAAAACATTCCAATTAGGTACAGTACATTATAATTATAATAATATTGTTAAGTTATTGTTTACCTATATCGCGTTTCGCCCGTATAGTTCACGGAGGTGGCGATGTGAGGAGGAGCTACATTATAATATTATATGATATGAAATTGGTATTTTTATCATTATTTCATTGCATAATAATATTATATAGGTAGGTAAAATCGTTTCGCTACGTCGATGGCCTGCCGCAGTGTTCGGCACCTGCACACTTAACCCCGAACATTTGACGTAGGTATACATGGAAAACGAAGCTTATATTATCTTTCCACCGTTAATGTTTGTGTTTGAATATTATTATGTGTGAGGTATATTCTCTATATCATTATCATCGCAATTTTTTTGTAAGGAGTTGTTTTTGCCGTATCTAATATACACATCATTATATACCTACTATCATCATCACTATATTTTTGTTGCGAGTGCGGCATGAAAGCCACCATCGCTCTTGTTTAAAATTTAAAAATTCATTACATAGTCGTCGTCGTCGTTCTGTGTGTGTGTGTGTGTGTGTGTGTGTGTGTGTGTGTGTGTGTATGTGAATTGGTGGGTGGGTGTGGTGCTAGACGAGCATGTGGGTCATACGGTCAAAGAAACAACTTTAGAGGTGGTAGTAGGGGTCGTTAATGACAACCGTGTTAATATGTTACGCGTTTGTGTCCGTTCTGACAGCTTTTCACAAAGTATAAGAAGGATTTTCTTGTTACACGCGTTGTATATATTTCACCAGTATATATTGAAAATAAATGAGTGCGTAACAATTTAAGAGTGGGCCGTCGTCGTAAAACTAGCGATTGCCATTTCTAATTTCCCTTACGTACATACGACCGAATCACGACATTCAATCTCCTACTGGCTGTGTACGTGGTGGTATGTAGGTACAATACAAGCGTCGTACGTTTCAAAAACTCACCCCGCGGCGGCCATTGAATAATGTACAATAAATATTATATTATTTAGTATTCCGTAGAACATATATGCATATATATCATGTATAATATATGATATATTCGTATCGGCGGTGGCGTCGGCGACTTAAATCTGACTGCACCGGCCCGAAACATTCAATTTACACTCGCACGCACGACTCCTCCTTGGGGAAACGGTACACGCGGTATGGGTAGGTTATAGGTAGACAGGTAGGTTGTGGTAGGTACCTACATAAATTATGCGTTGCCGAAATATCATTTTCACGCAAATCTAGAAGCAGATTACCAGAGGAGGGAAAAAATGAAATAAATCGCATTCCGCTCACGCGTACGTATTATATTATATATTATTATTATTATTATTATTATTATTATTATTATTATTTTACTTTAACGACGGAGGACATTTCGCGCGCGTGTGCTGCTTTATTACAATTCATGAATTTTAACGTGGTTTTTTCCCCCTTTTTTCCGCGCTCATATTTTTTCTCCTCTAGTCGTGTCTGCTCGTCTCTCCCTCGCCGTCGTTTTCGCAGTACCTATATCGCCAGCAACAGTGTGCGAGCTAGTCTGCCGGCGAATATTCGCCGCTCGCGCGTTTCAAAGCGTCGGAATGATAAATGAACCGAAGACGACATGACAGTTTTGGCGGGCGCAAAAAAATATCGTGCGCGCGTGCCCCCGCGGCTCGGACAGCGATGCGAGTGCGGTCGGGGGCCGAGCGGAAAACTTTGAGCCCCCCCCGCACCCCAACCCGTCGTGCCGCGGACCCGCGCCGGGAATAAACCGCCACCAGCCGCGTCTCTGGAAAGTTGTTGAATTATTTTTTTTTCTCCGGGCACCACACCGCCGCCACGACTATACCGCGGGGATCGTGTCATCGTGCATCTCACGCACACACAAACTCACACGCACACAAGTATAGGTATATGCGTCTGTATATGGTGTGCGAAGAACTCGTGTGTGTGTGTGTGTGTGTGTGTGTGTGTGTGTGAACTCGTCGACCGCCGTCAGCCAAGTGGCGTACTCCATTATGTGCCGTCGTCGGGTGTATATATATATATAGGGCTAAGACTATACTTCTCATTCACAAGCACATGTATTATGCGCGTGTGTATGTACGTATATTATGTATATACGTCATATCGTAATACGCCCGCACTGTACACCGCACAGACCCTTATTATTGTTATATTATAATATATATATATATTTAAATATTATAGTATTATAGTGCGTAGAACTTTGTCGTAATACGCATGTACAGCGTGCATGTATCGGGTGTGCGTGTGTGTGTGTTTTCCGTCACCGTTCGTTATTTTTTCTCCGGCATTTTTCCCACCCCTTTTCGAGGAGTTTTCGACCACTCTTAATACGCTATATGCGCTGATACGCGCGTCGAGCGTATATATATATATATTATATATTATTGTTATTATTATTATATTATATATACTTTCCGTGAGCTAGCACGCCGCCGTCGCGGTCGTGTCGTCGTCGATCGCGTGCTAAAGAGACGTTTTTTTTCTTTCTAAATGCAAACGCATTTCCCCCCCCCCCCACCGGGACACGAACCTGTTTTGTTTCGCGCGCCACAGTGGTATATTACTGTGCAGGTATTACCACCTCGGTCCGAGCACACGCCGCCGCCGCCGCCGCCGCCGCCGTACAAATGATCGTTCGTTATGCATGAACTCGATAATATATTATAAAACGTAATATATTATATTTTATACGAGCGCAGATGCTACGTAATTCCAGATCGCTGTAAATCAACCCGTTTTATGGAATACGTGTGTATTGCGTATAAATGTTATATACCTACACGTTCGTACAGAGGTAGGTAGTACTATATAGGCGTAATAGGTATATGCATGCGGAAAACGTGCACCGTTGTGTCAGGGTATACAGATATTATCTATAATTAATAGCAACGCTGGTCAAACACATTTTAGATACTTTTTAACGTTAGTTTATTGTTTTTGTCGTTGTCGTTGTTGTTGTTGGTTTTTTTGTTTTTTTTGTTTTTTTCATTTTTGAATCGACAATGCGAATACGTTTTTGAAACGTGTGCGTGCCAAGTACGAGTTCGTAAAAGGTCTCTGGGTCATTTCGCGGGGTAAATGCGAAATGCCATACAATAATAGCCGTCAATTTCGACCGGACTGCTCGCAGCAATATTTTTTTAATTATAAATGGCCACCGAGCATTATAATATATGATATATAAATATATATATATATGTAATGTGTGCTATGTGCATACGACGCACGGGGGCAGGCATTCATTAATCAGCCTTAATTAAAAGGACCTCGTTTTTAGTGCACGTAGGTATGCGAAAAATGGACGACGACGGATTACCGAATCATGAGACTTCGTAAGCTACAACTGCCATGAGTAAATAAAAGTACCTACTGCAGTTTGTCTCGTCTGTCTGTGTACCCTCTGATTGCAGAAGCACTCGGGTATCTACTCGTTCATATTTTTTTTTTGGAGAGAACGGATTCTGAACATTACAAAAAATACGAACGTCTTAATAGTTTTCTATTTTTGTTTGATGGATGTGTATTTTTTATTATATTCACGTGACTCATAATAATTACACAATTGAACGGCGTTTTGTGCCGGGCGACCGCAGTATTATTTTTGTATAAAGATATTTATACGTATGTTATATATATATAGATATATATATAGACTCAATATGTACTCCAACATCCTCGTAAATCTCTTCTGTTCAGTGTTTTTTATTCCGAACAGACTGAACTATTATGTTATAGTGATCCGTGCAATATTCAATATGTTATAATATAAACTACTGTACACTGGATTTATTTTTCTCCCGATGGCATTACTCACGTTCAAACTTTCGATTTACCAATAAATACTCTACTAAAGAAATGTTATTTTCCGCCCATTACCGTCTTCGTGCACACTGCCAAATGACAATTCACGCTACACACACACACACATACGCACACACCGTCTACAGCATCCGAAACGAATTTTTTTATGACGATAACTGTCTATTTAGTGTCTCTCTGTGTGATAAGACTATTATTACTTATTAGAGGATGAGAAAAAAAACATCACTGGACGTGACAAATGTGAATAGTTTGTACAACATAAAAGTGGAGGGAACTAACTATATCATGTACCTAATACATCAAAGTTGTAACGATGCGTTATGATGGACGGAACACCCACCACGCCAATTGGTCCAGTCGACGGTCACGGCATTAAGTGGACGGTGGCCAAAACTATTCTAACAATGACATCCGTAAACGAACCGATTATTATTTCGATTATTATTATCGCCTAGGTAGTACAATGTACCTCATAATGTTGTAACAGTATTGGTAACCGGTATATAGTATTATATTAATATAGTAGCACACAACTTACTATAGTGGGCCTCATAGTACACGCACACACACGCACACATTGTTTGATTGATTCCTCGTCGTAGATATATTGTACACTCACAGAAAATCTATTCTATTCCATTATGTTATAATAATAATATATAATAATATAATAAATAATAATATTATTATATATTGTTCGATAAGACGCCTCGTCTGTGCGTCTCTAAGCGCGTTGCCATTGTGCGTGCGTGCGTGCGTGTGTGGGAGACCGCGACGGTGGTAATATAATAAATTGTTAAATTATGATTGTGGTCCACGTGTGTGTGTGTGTGTGTGTGTGTGTGTGTGTGTGTGTGTACAAAACGGATACAACCGCGAGTGGGGTGGTCGGGGAATTCGCAGCGCTCAAAAATTGAAAAGGCCCCAAGTACACGTGAATATATATATAAAACAGAACGCGTACGCGGCAGCCATGCCGCCACCGCCTGCTCCCGCGTCCGAGAGCCGCGGGCTAAATAGGTGTTTAATATTTGATAATTTTTATTTTTTATCCACATAACATGTTACGTATGGTCGGCGAGGGAGGATTACGTGACGTGGTGTCGATATACATTATTGAGCGAGCGCGGCGTACACATGCACTACACGCACCCTTGTCCGCGAGCGTCAGTTCCGCCGGGGCAAAAGCATATCCTCCGTAATGGCATATCCGCCGACGGCGACACTGGCCGCAGTCAGTATATTATTATTATTATTATTATTATCATAATATATGCACTATATAGGTACTACAAACGGGCGCCCAACAGCAGCCGTGTATGCTGCCTGGTTGCGGGATTATATTTTCGAGCCGGGTCAATATTTATTTTCATTTCATATATTCCACCCCACTCCTCGCGCGCCGGCGAAATCGTCCTCGACATTCGGGACCTCCCCGTGTTTAAGCACGCTCTCGGCCGTGTGTGTGTGTGTGTGTGTGTGAATGTATAATTGCACGTAATATAGTAGCATTGTTTGCGGTGTAGGTATAGAAGACACTGTTATCATAATATACCTACGATTATAATATAATATTATATAATATATCACTCTCGTTGTATAATAACGGTATACGGGGTGTTTCGCCAAGCGCTTTATGTCAACCACCCTAACATCAAAATTTTTCGTTTTATCGCGAAATCGTTCAAATTCGGATTTAAAAATAAGTACCTAACAATTACTCAGTTGTATATTTTCTCTATAGGTAGAGAACGGGTGGTTATCTTTTCCCCCTTTTCTACTGTAATTAATTTGGGAGGTAATTTTTCTGTAAACTTTAAAGTATCAAAATCAAAATTCTGAATATTTCTTAAGAACTATCCGTAGTATAAAATATATTTTAATAACTGAAAAACTAATCGTTTGAATTTTGAACTGAGTGCATCGACATTTTCAAAAAAATAATTCACTGAATAATGTGCAGTAAATAGTTGCAGAGGATATCATTCGAAAAACAAAAGTCGGTATAGCCAATTGACACTCCTTAATAGAAGTATCTTCAAAAAAAAAAATCTCAAGAGCTGAAAAATGTGTTTCTTACAAAAATTCAAAATTCGTCGTTAAATGAGAAAACAGCGGTTGGCGTGCTTGGTGCATCACTCTGTATGATGTGCATTATAGTCATGGTTCTCTGGTTTGCTCCACCGCAACGATAACTGCACATTTAATAATGTTTGTCGTAGTCGTGTTTTTGTACGCGGGGGCAGCTGTACAATACGCATAATACGCAGAGCTGACCGACTCTATTGCGACTCGGCGAAACGAATGTACAATCCCGCGTTGACAACATTACGATTGTCCGTTAAACGGACGGACGTTTAATGGCATAAAAATATAATCGAATGTTTATTTCCGCATGAGGTAGGTACTACCTATTATGTTCCATCGTACGTAATAGAAGATGCATATTATTATTATTATTATTATTATTATTATTATTATTATTATTATGCACATTTAACACTCTGTAAAGTGGTATGTTTTTGGATAGTCGACGACGAGTATATAACAGACGGTAGATAGGTGTAGTTTATTTTTACTGTCCACTATAATATTAAAATATATACATCGCGCTCGCAATAATACAACAATAGTTCAAATGTATTTCATAAAGTATGTACCGCGATAACACAAATAGCGTTCGAGGCGAACGCTTTTTTTTTCTTTATACGAAATGTCCGCGTTAGTGTTTTATTATTATTATTATTATTATCTGAAATAATGATACGAAAAAAAACTTTGAGTTGAGGTTTATTTTAAATAATTTTTTTTTTCATCGCATATACCTACACCTATCATTTGATATTCATAATAATCACTTTAGTCGATTCGTATCACGAACATTCACGTTTAATTATTTTTATTTTATTAAATATTATAATGTTTATGCAGCGTGATCATATTGTTTATCATAACACACATTTGATATACCTAGGAGGTTAGGCATAAATTATGCATTGGATGTTAAAACTTAGATTTACATAGATGATAATTCACTGACTCATTTAAACAATGAACGCGGCAGTGTTTACAACGTAAGTTTTATTTAAAGTACCTACCCGCACATACATTTTATAAATTAATCATCCACAGTCGGCATAAAGTTCACTCTTACTATAATATAAAGTCATACATATTTTCAGTTCTTCAAGTATTATACAATAACGTTCCTATGTGCATTTCAGAACTAAAATCACGTAAGCTTGGTTTCTTAAAATGGTTGTCAAAAAAACAACGCTGATGATAATTACTTTTCTTCTTCGTTTGCCGTTGGTTTCAATCATATTATATTATAGTCGCCTAACTGAAAATAAGGGTTGTCACTTGTCGTCAACCTCATTTCCTTCTGGTTGGAATAAAATGTCGAGTGAAAAGAATGTGAACAGCAGGATTGTTTATTATTTATTTTTGTACTGTTATTTTATTTCATTTTTCATTATGACACACAGGAAAAGATCGTCGCTTTTTCAAGAAAAATAAAAACATACACATCCATTTCATAATATTTCGCAAGTCCGTTAATTACATTTCACTGTGCAGGTAGAAGTGAAATGCATTAACATATTATTTTGACCAAAGTAAATACGAAATAATTACCTCGCTGTTTATAGGTATATATTTTTCTGCGGGTAAAAGCAGCGTGTTCGAATTATGGTTGAAAAAAAATATGGCGAAGAGAATAAAAATATAAGAACAATAAACATTTAATTTAAGCCATTGCCTATAAAACCTCCTGCGTTTTTAAAAATAAATAAATTTAAACCGATAAAACGTTAACACGTACATTGGTTTTTAACATTATTTCAGGCGTTTCATTTTTATAAATTATTTTTGCTTTACTCGAATTATAGTTCTGCGAACCGTACAACGAATTCGGTGTACGTATACGTAAAGTGTTACGTTATGAAATGCTAATGAAAAAAAATCATTCATGCAAATCCTGAATTTATAATTCGTAATGAAAAAGCACATGTCTAATTTAATGGACAGCAGGGTGTAGTGCACACGTGATTCTATTACAAATTCAAGTTATATTATAACAAAACAAACTGAATGCACTTTTTAAATGTAAAAATATTGATTTTTGATGACTCATTTTAAATACATAATTTCTTCGCAATGCTACTTTTAAAATAAAATACATTATAGGTAGGTGTGGAAAAAATGCTTTAAGGTTAAAATCACAGTAAAAAATAAGCGGTAATAATAATGAGGAGTTTCAATATTAAACAAAAAAAAAAATAATAATGATATTTATTTATAGAAGATATTAAAGTGTCTAAACGATATATTATTATGCAAATATAATCGAAAATCAAACTTTGGAAAATCCATTGCATATTACGGTAAAATATTAATAGGTGAACTACGGTTGAAGATAACAATAATAATATGTAGTATACCTATCTAACTGTCTTTAATAATTGTGAACGAAGAAGTTTACTGATGTGCGAGATTATAATAATAATATTAAAACGACATATTCTCAAATAGGTTTAGCATTTTATCGTTCATAACAAACCAATTATTGCGTTTTAGACGTTAACGCAGTGGCATGGTAAGTTGCTGCTGTTGGTGCTAACAGCAGAACGACGGGGCATAGCAATTGATTTTATAAGCCCCATGAGAAAGCTCAACACGTGAATGCTAATTGTAAAATTAAGTATTGAGAAAGCCAAGAGCTTATCAAGTGTTGTTAACGAAAATCATTAATATTTATGAATAATGTACATAAACAACAACTACACACCACACGAGCCCAGCACTCCCTTGCTTTTGATTATACGATAATTTTCGGCTAAAAATTCATAATTAATTTTAATTCGCCGCCGTAAAACCCGTCGCCAAAATCCCACTGCAGCTGCAGCTGCGGTCAGAGCATAATATTATAGTCAGTGGGCACATTTCTATATCGGTACACACGGTTATGGTTTGACGTGGGCAGGATTGTTCTTTGCGGGATTGTGACGAATAAGGAAAATCCGATAAAAGTATATTATGATGTGCTCGATTCGTTGATTTTAATCATGTTAATCTGTCTGGTTAGTGCATAAGACGTTTGCTTTTGAGATTTTATAGGTTTTATTTTATCGTCGATACACAAGTACACTAACTAAATATTTCTAACCGTTTCCGCTGATAAAAGGCTTTTGTCGACCCTTGTTATAATACCATTTTTTTTTCTTTTTACCCTCGGCAACGTGATGTATTCTTTTGCAAAAATCCCATTTTAATACAATTTCCGTACTCCCTTTTGTCAGAAAAATCACTAGACTAGCGCTCGCACCCCTTTTACATGACACTCTTAAGGGAGACCGCTATGGAGAGGATACCGAATAGTTAATTGAAACATGGTACTCTATTTAGCTTATTGTTATAGTAAAAAACCAATCGACAGGCATAATTAAATATCACGCAATAGCTTCTTTACGAAGGGTTATTTTAACAAGTTTTTTTTTTTTTAGGTTACTGTAGTAAACCCATAAAAACTGATATTGTATACATAACAAAGCAAATAAAAATTAATGCATCAAAAGTGCACAAATGTTATCCAAAAATAAAATATGGTTAAACGCATGTTTTTAAATGCGCATTGTGTACAGTAAAATACTCAAAGAGCAAGTAATTAATCAATTTACATGATAAATAAAAATAATTTCTTTTTTTTATTCTGTACATTTTCTTTGTATTGTATTGTTGTATTACAGTTTGATTGCACACAAATAGGTAGTTTTCCATTGTTGGATTAAATTGTTTCGAAACAGTATTATATTTAAAAAAAAAAAATGAAAATATATGATTATAGCTCAAGGGTAACGCATTATGACGCTGATATCGTGTACAACATCGCATAAGCCATCGCGGGGGGGCCAAATCCATGTTTACTTGACAAATTGAAATCACAAAGGGGTATTTCGTTGATGTGGGGAGTGCACGACCAATGAAACGTAAAGGGGCCGGGTTTTTCATCGCCCAATTGACATCCCCCGTGTTACGATTAGAACTGGTTCCTGTTGCATGGTCCAAAATTCAAAAGACCATTGTGTTCGTCAAACGATTACGTTTATTGTGAAATATGCTCCACGTGCAAGCATTTTCATTTCGGTTTTTAAATACACTCCTTTCATTATTGTTGTTCAGTGGCGCATTAAAACAAACCCAGTTTCCCTCGGTGGGTCGTCTTCATCTCTGTCACCGTCGTCCCTATAATATGTACCCCCGCGAGTATCCTACGAGCTTCAGACGACAACTGTCAACCACGATAATAGAAGGATTCCGTCCATTTTTTAGTTTTTTTTTTTTATTTATTTATTCTCTTATTCCACCGAATCACCGACGACTGCATCTATAATTCGAGAAGACTGAAGGCTTCCGCCTCTTTCACGGAACAATCATACTCACTCACGCACACAACGTATTAAGAACCAGAAGTAAATCGTATTCCCACGAAAACATAACCGTTTATTTGGCATCTGTCCGACTGTCATTTGTTCGCTTTTTGACAAAAAAAAAAAAAAACGAAAAAGAATAGAAAAGAAAAGAAAAGCGGCTTTTGTAACACGAGCTATTATCGGTGTAGGTACATATTATACCGACAACAGAACAAGCTGACCTTTAAACGTAGGATACATTTTAAATATAGTTAGAAAATTCACCCCCGTAACCAAGACGTCGTGTGTTCGGGTTGTACACGTCGACGTTCCAACTCTGTGGAAATGTTACATAATGATATTCCGTATTGCCGCAGGTATAGGTATATATGTTACCATACGATATAATAATATACATGTACCACTGTCACGGTTATCGCCTTGTCATCTTTCAATCTCCGTGTTATTTCGGTACATAATGTTCAAGCGTATACATTATATTGTATTAGGTATGATATGCTAAGAAAAAAATATGATATTTTCACCTACTCGTCGCCTTGAGTCACACACGGGCGCATATCGTATATATGAGATTTCGCATAATATCCGAGAGCAAGCGTGTGTGTTGGTTGCGGTTCCCAGTGAAATTTATGTAAATCGTAGTCATTTAATGCGAGTTTTGTTCGAGACGTACGAGATATAAAAATATAATGTCTTTTGTATTATTTTATATGTCATATTATGGCGCGCGGCTCATACGGGAAAGATACCAGAAAACGGACGTAAACATTAACTTTTGTAGATAATACCGATAAACTCCGTCCTCGCTTTGGGACTAGCTGTGTACCCATGCTACAGTACATCGCGATAGTAGGTATACTCGTACATGTCAAATGTCCAAAAACTGCAGACAAGAGTAATAACAGTTTTAAATCCTATTTTACTCCTACAACAACTGCTTGGCTTGCCAAACAAAAATTATTTAAATTAAACGATACAGATTTATATAGTGGAGCACTCTACGATGACGCTGTACTCTCTCGGATTTGTGAAGTTGTTATTGAAAAATGAAATCATATTTTATGAAGGAAGGATGTGCTCCCGTAAAAGTTAAATGATATCGTTTTGAAACTCTTTATTGCACAGAAAGCTTATTATTATTTTTATTATTATTTGAACGTCGCGGAAAATAGGATAAAAGTCATTATAATTTTGACAAGTCTTTTTTTCTTTTGTATAGGTTCGATATCTGGATTACAAAATATCAAGTTTAGTCGATACTTAAATGCTATCATGGGATTTGGTACATAAAAAATAAAAACTAGCGCTCGTTTTAAATTAATTATTGAACGTTTTCGGTTACGCGGAGGAAAAAATGCCGCTGTACACTTAAATCCAGTTTGCGGAATAAATTTAAGTAGTCTTAAAAAAAAGCGGCGGCGGCGGTAAAATAAAAAAAAACGTTCATTATGAATCAATCATATCGAACGGCGAAACGGTTTTTCTTTTTTTAAATAATATTTTCCAAATAGGTTTTCTTAAGCCTCGGTTATAAAAGGTACCTCTATATTGTACGTAGAAAAAGTGTTTAAGGCCCGAGCCGGAAAAGAGAATAGAGATTACTTCTGTTCCGCGTCACATGTTAATACGCGGGATAACTGCGCGACTGCAGCAGCGTATACCGGTGAAACGGTCGTATATATTATCGGGTATATAAACCTAGGTACACGTCGTATTATTATGTGCACATAAAAGCCATCGGCCGACGACTCGCGACGGCGGCGCAAGTGTACATTATGAAACCGATCGAATTTAAAGTAGGTAGGTAGCTGGTGGCTGTTGTTGTACCGCGGTATATTATATAGGTATATACAGAACTCGCGCGTCGTATTATATAGGTGCCTATGCCCATACGATGGAACGTCTAAGTGTAATTCGGGAGCGATTTCTACTCGGAACAATTTGTTTATTTTATTTTCCTCTATATCCGACTGCAGCCGTACTGTATGCGCCGAGCACACGTGCACAATATCCGCATGCACTGCTCGGCGTATCGACCCGGCTCCGATCAATCTCGAATAAATACGACTGCTTACACCTATGCGGGCCATGTGATATCCGTACACATTGGACAACCGTCGCGCGATGGTATTCGGAAAGTGACGCGATCGCGACGAACCGCGTCGAAGTCGCCGAATATTATTATAATGCGAAATAACAGTACGGATTTCGGGCGAGACGTACAGCCGAATGGAGATTGTTATTAAACAATAATACCTGCACGCGTAATATAATAATCGCTTCGGGGTTCGAATGAGATGGAGAAAAAAACATCGCTCGAACAGTGCGCCGGCGATGTTCACGTGCCTATACTACATAGTGTACATCCGGTAGTCGTTATATTCAGGATTCTCCACATACATATATTGCTATATTATTACCATTTTTATGGTAACGCGCGTAGTCGGTTGCGTCTCGCTACGGAAAGGTGCTCGGATGAAATGTTTTTCCAGACAGACACGATTCCTAGCATAGATTTTCCGACATTATACGCGCCCTCTAATATTTTGTTTATAACATTTTCTTTAAATTAAAATAAATTTATTATAATAATGCGTGGTGCGTTGTCGTTTTAGTAATGTCGACTTTAAGACGATATAAATATGTCTGCTGCACAAGTCGATTGAAAAAATAGCGTGATGACCGTATACCCGTTTATTAATTTTTCTCCTAAACACAAAACAAAACAAATCCAGACTATTTTTGACTATAATCAAAATAAGAAATTATAATCCAATGTTATTCATTTAAAAAGTTGGCTACCACTTTAAGTGTGTTGTTTCATATAATTGCACACATACAGAAAAACATCAAATATAAAAAAAATTTAATTTAAATTCATCGTGATAAAATTTGGTAAAATATTTTTTAATCATAATAATAACTCAGAATTAAAATATAATATTCAAATTTTCATCGACTTTTAATATTGTATTTATGATATCATATGAATATTGTACATCGTAACCTTATAATATTTTTATATACTACTAATATACAGGATACTTTTTATATGTATTTACAAAATGTATATGTTATGATTATAATATTTTGTAAAAAACCAATGATATTAGTACCGCCATACGAAACACAGCAGAGAATTTTTGTCCCGCGAAATGTCTAATAACTTACAGGCCGGTTGGTCAAGCCAAAAGCTGCAAAAACGTATTCTCTTTTTAGTAAATAATTTACAAACCGCCAACTCGTAGGCAGGTATGAGCATGATAATGCCGATTATAATATATTTATCATGCAAATCTAACAATAATTTTGGATTTTTCGCTCTTGTCAGTGCACCGTATAGCACGAGCCGCCGCTGAACACAGTAGCGTTGCGGGCCTTGGTACCTGATGAAAAACGACGAGCAAAAACGACCTCGACGAGCAGCTGCACGCAAACCAGACGTCGTCAGACTCGCGCGAAATCATGCGTGATGGTGAACTATTTTCATTTACAACCATCCCGAGACCGCTTCCTCCCCGCAAGACGAAATATCGTACGAAATCGTCGGTACAGTTGCGTTATTATAATAATAATTCAGAAAATGTCGGTTACGTACGAAAATGCGGGCCCGACTGTGCGTGTTGCGCAGTCGGGAAACAGAAACGTTTTCGACTCGCGGTGCTGGCCGTCCGCAGCCGATCGTCACAGACCGTTGATCCATCTCCCGGGCGGGCGCGGCGGTATTTTTTAAATAATAATAATAATAATAATAATAATATTCCGTTCCACCGAACACGCGGCGTTATCGGCGGCGGCGGACTGGGACGAGGGTCGAAGACAGCGGTGGCCGCGGCGGCGACGAGGAGGGAATAAAATACGTATAGGTAGGTACCTGTGTGATGCCGATAACGATCATCAACCCGATGTTTATTCGCACGATTAGACTCGTCGTCGTCGTCGTCGTCGTCCCTCGTTTTGTTATTATAATGCACGGCGTATTCTATTATTTTCTCGTATATACACGTGTACTACAGTATGCACACAGTACGACTGCATATTATTATATTGGTTCTTTTTTTTTTTTTCCCCTTTTTGTTTTTTTTTTTTGGCATAGTGTCTGATTTCGCGTCTGACGCGTGTTTGCAGTGCGTACCCACATTGACAGTGTTCCAAAAACGAATTGAATTTCCCTCGCTCACAACAATGATCATCGCGGCGCGAGTCTTATCCCTCCGGTTTTGCTGGCGGCGGAAAAAAAATCTCCGTATCCCGATTTGTACGCCGCCGCCGAGACGACGACGATATCGCATGACGCGATGACAGCTCAGCGGATACGTCAAGGGGTGGTAGGCTCGGACGGAGGGATGAACATACCACCCCCACCCCCTCGGATGCTATTTCGAACACCACCGCACTCGCGCTCGCGCCATTCTCGTATATTAGTTAGTTAATTCGTGAAAATGTGTTATGCAATACTTTGTCTCTATACTTTGAAAATATACGGAATTCGATATGGCGTGTTCATAAAAAATATGGTTGTACAGCGCCCCCCCCCCCCCGGACCGTGAGTAAATATTATTATTTTTTCATCTAAGTGTATTATACGACTTGTAGAGGTGAACACTTCGGGCCCGGGCCACTCTAACCCCCTCCCCCATTCGGTCGTTCACAGAACGGCCCCGGCACGACGACACTTTATAAATATATATGGGTTCCTCTACCTAACCTACGTCCGACGACGCGTATACATTATGCACGGTCGTCCGGCTTATCAAACATTGATCACTGCATCACAGCAGGTAGCTATAGGTATACGGTGTACACCAGGTATATGATATGATAATAACAATAATAATAGTAATAACGCGGGCGGCGACCACCGGGCCGGAGATTATTAATATCGCACCACGGTCGGCGACCACAAATCATAATAATATTAATAATAATAATAATAATAATGATAATAATATTGTAACCGTACAGTCATCGTCGTAGTCACAGCGTCGTCGTCGTCGTCGTCGTCGTCGTCGTCGTCCCTCCGTTTCCCAGTGGGCACAAGCGGGGGGTGCGGCTGCCGAGGGGTGTAATATATAATATAATATATCTTATGCTATTATATGTTCTATATTCTAATTGGGACCAGATGCGGTTCACGTGGTGTATATTATATAGGATATTTATGGACGGAACAAATAAATTAACGATTTTTTATTTTTTATTTTAACGACTGCCGGTGCTCTGGGACAGATATTATTATTATCGTGTTCGGGCTAGATGATTATAATATTATAATGAAACGCAGACAACACACTCTGTGGTGCTCGGTAATCGAAAAGTTTGTAAACCCTGCCGAATGTTGGCCGTCGTCGTCGTCGTCGTGGTCGTCGTGATGTCGTCGCAGTGGCGGCGCAATAACCTATTGGAGCTGCGTGTGTGTCGTGTTAACATTCATTTTGCACATTATAATATACGTATTTTCAAATCGTTGTTATTGTTCGAATGATATTGTTACTGTGGAGTTTTAAACTTTACTGGAACGGTTTTAAAATATTATTACTCCGAAGTTTTACGGTTAATTACCGCCGTAAAATAGTTTCGCTCACGATATGTCGTTATATTATCATATTATGTACGTGTATAGACGTACTGCACAGTAATGGTTTGCGAATCAAATATCCCACAACAACATTATGTTCCGTTCATAAATTACCAAATTTTTTAATTGCACAAAAGTCGCATTTTGCCGATTTCAATAATATCGTTGTGTACAGTAGCAGCATTATTGGATTCGTTTCATTGAACAGTGAAGAAAGCTACTGCAGTATAAGCATCCCCCTGTTTTCGTCCTGTACGCACAATGATCAGATGCTTAGTTGTAATATGTACTTTATGTAAGGAATTTATTTTTTTTTTTATGTTGGAGCCGTGGAGGAGCATTAATTCTATATTTTTTCACGGGGGGGGGGGGATCTTATTTACTCCCTGACTACTGACTAAATAGACTATACCAGCTGCAGTACCAATAAAAGGTACCTACAACATAATAATAATATTATGTTGTGCTTATAATTTAAGGCCAGTCTAGTGAAGAGATGTCGAACCTACATAATACGCTTGTCACTCTGTGACACGCGCACACTATTTTAGTAACACACACGAATGTGCAAGAGTTTGATAATATTAAAGTTTTTGAAAAAAAAATTGAAGGGTTATCGAACTAGTTGTCAGTTGACAAGCGGGGAAAACAAAATCCAACCAAAATTGTTATTCGACACGCTGGTGCAAAAAGGTTCGCCATCCCTGATCTAGTGTATCGTGTAAAAAATAACAGTATTATCGCAATCGATCTTAACCGCCATAAGTGCTCGGCAGTGTCGATCGAATAGAAATCGCGGCTAAAAATGCGTTTATTTCTGCATAATATTATATTGGGGCGTTACGAAATTCTGACTGCGACACATATTACAACAGTTTGTCACATCATACATTTACAAGACGTGCATATATATATAATATATATATACGGTGTTAAGTCGAGTGTGTGTTTTCACCGAAACCGATTTTCAACACTGCAGACGGGGCAGTAAAAATCGCGCGTTAGTCCCGCCACTAAATAATAATATATTATCGACGGTATAAAATGCGCCGGCATATACATACGTATAATAAAAATAATAATAAAAATAATACTATTTTTTTTTAGGCGACGCGCTGCTGCAGTTCATTGGATACGCGTTTGTATACACGAAGCTGCAAAATACACTTTATTTAAATAAACGGTGGTGAGCGTGTGTGCACGTTAACGTAAGTACATTTAGCATTATATATGTATACGAATACTATACATGTGTGTGCAATCAATCGCGGCCGCGCCACGCGTTATGTTCCACGTAATAAATTCCCTTTGACAACAATTAGATTAGTTCTCTCCCGACCCTCGCAGGCACGTCTCCTCGTAAAATAATAATAATAATAATAATAATAATAATAATAATAGCTGTTGCCCCGTACGAACGCACATAATATTATTATTATTATTATTATTACGTACAATATAGCGCGCGTATAGTGCTTGTAGGTATATTATATGATATTAAATTATGTATTTTACCGTTTTCGAGTTTATAATACTTTGGCGTGTAGATTTCGCGAGCGCATAACTGCGAGGCGTCTTCGCGGGCCGCGGACCCAAAACAAATCTCAACCGAAACCGTTTGGTTTTTTTTATTTACGATTTATTTCGTCACTCCGGAGCGCGCCGATTGTCGCTTACATTTGCATTCGTCCTCCCGCCTCCGTCGCGCCGCCCCGCGTCCGGGACCCGAAAGTACAAAACTGTCGCCGCCGCCGTGTATAGGGTGTGTTACATTTGTGTGAACAATAAAAAAAAAAATGTTCATAAAAAAAGGGGGGAAATAGTAATAATAATAGTAGTAATGAATAAATAACAGGGCGTCCGTCCGTCCGTTCGTCCCGGAAGACGTGCGTGGTGTGACGAATAGCGTGACTAAATGGATCGGATCGGTAACGTTAGACGTCCGATGAGATTGCTTTATTAATCGCTCGTGTACAATAACGATATTTTTATTATTATTACGGCCGCGGTTTTTTCATTCCGTCCTACCGATCACTACATTATACAATAATAATAATAATAATAATAATATATTACAACATATAAAATATAATACGTCCCCGCGCGCGGTATATCGGTCCCCCGGCCCGTCATCGAGATGTATCGTCAAAGTACGTCTGCTGCTGTCGTCCTAGTACAATAATAATAATAATCGTTATCATTTTACGTACATAATTGTAATGTATTATTATTATGTCGGGGGAACTCTACACGAAATACCAATAATATTATTCTTATCGCACCCTCCCCCCCCCCTCCAATCCACCGCGGACACCACGAGAGTAACGAAACTGAGCAAACGGCCGCCGGTGGTTTGCTACGTTTTTCTATAAGCCCTCGTATATTATATTTTATATAAAATACGCCGAGGCAGGAGACACCTACCTAGGCGGGTAAGTTGGTATAAGGTACCTGAAATATTTCACATAAAGTTTCGAGTTCTCTCGTTGTTATCTGTAGTACGAGTGCCCCGTGACTGATGCAGTAACGCATCCCTCCGCGGATTACAACGATATCACATAACATGGCTGCAGCGTAATTACAATAATATTTTATTTTAAGATGATTTTCCTTTGTCCAAAACGACAAAACTACGTATAATCCCACATCATATAAATATTATATTATTCGTCCGTATACTATATTATTATTTTGTTTATTATAGCTCGTGACGATTTTGAAATTCTAACGAGAATAATAGAATATAATATTATTATATGTTACCCAACGAAAGACGTGGCAACGTCACAATATATTATACATTATTATTATTATCAACCCCAAGACACTGAAATATATCTGTCTCCGCTGCCGCAGTATAGTTGAATTTTCAAGAGAAATTGACACAACGATATTATAACAGCATTCGTTTGTTACGAATGTGTTTGAATTGAGTAGGTACGATTTAATTAAAGTAAATAATTTTACGGAAATTAAAAAAAAATAATACCGTTTTGAACGGGTATAGATTGTAATCAGTGATTTTTTTGATTTTTCATTCGAGACTCTAAAGGTTAAATAATGATACAAAACTGTTTTCGTGCACGTAAGTTTTTTATTTTTTAAATAAATCTTTTATACCATACAGCCTGTAGCATAGGAAGTACTTGTTTTTATTATCAACAATAATCAATATTTTTTGCTATGTAGAATGCAGATACCTATATCTACATAATAGTTTCTTTTTTAATAATATTTTCAAAATTTAATTAATAAAATATAATTTTAATGCTTATGTTTAGTTTAAGTATGAATATTAAACACCGGTAATAAAAATAAATTCTATTAAAATTCATTAAATAAAAACTTTAACGTTTACTTAATATACGTATTATTATATTTGTTTATTATAGTTGTATATTATTTTTAAGTACATTCAAAACACAATAAAATCAAATTCTAAATGTTTTATTAGGTTTATATATAAAAATGTGGGTATAGGTTATACCTACATCTTTATATATTTCAGACTCAGTCATATTTCTTACAGTTTTTTACATGTGTATTACTGTTTAAACTGGTAGTCAACAAGAAATATCTAATATAATATAATGTGGTTGTATAAAAATATAATATAATAAAACATTTATTACCTATTTTTGTTATGTGCTAGTGCTAAAAAAATCAAACCCATAAATAATAACATTCAAGTATAAAATAAATATAATAGTCTTTATTTTATAAAATCTAACTGAAACGATTTCCATCAGAAGTACCTAATTCCTATATAATGTAACCAAAATTACAAGGTGACAGTGTCAAATATTTATTTAATGGCGTTTTTCTTTTAGAAAATCCACATGACGTATAGGTACGCTAAAAATGCATTGTGGGAATATGGTGTACATAATCATTAATCATAAGTCATAACGATAGTATAACGTACTACGGAAAAACCGTCATCTGTTATTATACCTACTCCGAATTCTGATTGTTCGAAAATATATATCGTCTGTTTTTGGGGGGCATGTGTTTATTCACAGATTCACGTCAAAAATAGAGATGATTGAAAAAAAAAAACACACACACAGTCTACTACAAAATAATTATATCTATTCCAGATATCACGTGCTGTACCACACGACTCACGGACAACCGATAGGTACTTTTTAGAACGCGTTTATTCTGGTAGAAAAAAAAAATCAAAAAAGCTGAAACCGCACGACAAAACGATAATGACGATAATTTTTATGACGAACGATTACTCTTGGGAAAATTATTGCAAGGAGGGAAAAATGAAACATCTGTCGAAATGAAGTCCAACGGTCTTCTCGTATTGAAAAGAGCACGTGGCCAACTACCACTTCCTATGGCCCGTGTAACATAATAACTCGAAATGTCGTCGTCGTCGGGCGACTGTTGTAGTTGTGTACCTGGTCGTAGTGAACAATCGACACAGCGGTACAACCTCCGAGCATAATATTAATACAGATCGAGTGATCCGATACCGTACGGTATATATTATTATAATACGATATTATTACGCGACGCGTTGTGCTCCGACGGCCCGAGCGTGTGTGAGTATAATATAATTTCGGAGTGAGAGACTACAAATTCAATAATATTATATCATTAAAAATGTCGACGACCGCGCGACGACGGCGACGGCCAGCATTGTAATAATAATAATAATTATTATTATTGTCGTTATTTATTATGATATTTTAACGAGACGTCTCGGATAGGAAAAACGGGAACTCGCGCGCGGCTCGCCCGTCGCCGGCTGACCGCCACAAAACACAATTCAACGCAGTCGCTTATTAAAATAATATATTTACAGACACACGCGCACACGTACAATACAATTCCTGTACAATGACGTACGGTACCTACCTAAAACGCGTGAGCGTTAATTAAATTTAATGAAGTAAGAATTCGGTCGTCGGACCACTCGTCGGACGTGGGATGCGGGTGACTTTGGACAGCCGTCGTGTTTATTAGACATTAAACAGTCGATGACGGTGGCCGTACATATTATTATTATCACCATTATTTATAATATAATTCCGTCGCGCCGGTTGTAAAATAGTGTAGTAGTAGTAGTAGTAGTAGTAGTAGTAGTAGTAGTAG
Organism: Myzus persicae; assembly: GCF_001856785.1. NCBI lineage: Eukaryota > Metazoa > Arthropoda > Insecta > Hemiptera > Aphididae > Myzus > Myzus persicae. The sequence goes on along the minus strand of NW_019101948.1, from coordinate 135,966 downwards.
TAGTAACCACTCGACGAGATTTACGACGACAGTGTTAATAGACCGGAAGGACAAGATTACTATACCACAAACGCGGTGGTGGAAGTAGTAGAAGTAGTAGTAGTAGTAGTAGTAGTAGTAGTAG